>NC_026002.2:55721889-55999937 GCF_000442705.2 Elaeis guineensis | reverse complement strand
ATTTGGAAGGCGGTCGACCACTGTAGAAACTTGGATGGAGTCTGGTTACTGTAGAAGTCCTGCTGCTGGAGAAGCCCGAACATTGACGAAGTTCGAAATAAGCTCGGAGTAAAGTCGATCGTGACAGGAGGAAGTCTGGGAGAGATTCGGAGAGTAGTCGATCACTGTAGAAAATCGACTAATAGTGAAGTCCAAAGAGCATTTGGAGCAGTCTGATAGACGACTGAAGGAGCTCATTATTGGAGAAGTCTGGAGGGTACGATAGGAGTTCGTCCATTGGAGGAATCTGGAGGACACTGTGGAAGGTCGACTGCTGGAGGAGTCCGGATGATATTGTGGAAGCTCGGACGATCGGGGGAGTTCAGAAAGATGTCGTACAAGGTCAGAAGCCAGAAGAGTCCTGGGAGGGTTGGCCTCTTAGAAACTTTGACTGGGGTTATTTTATACCCAACACATATTATCATAGTAATATTGCCTAACTTATCTTAGACATCAATTGGTTTATCAGTTTTGATTTGGTCTGCTTCAAGACTCGGATTCGACCACTGAGCCATGATTAGGTTCATTTGGTGTAATCAAACTCATGAACTTTGATCAACTACAACTATTGAGTCTAATCTAGAGAAGACTTAACCTAATCTAATTCAACTCTTAATTTGATTTAGTCAATTTCTCAATTTAGTCCATATTTGATTCTAATCCTAGGTCTAATCTAGTTAATTGATCTGATCCAAGCTAACACATAGCCCAATATTTTATGTAATGTCTTTAGATCTTAAATTCATAAATCTAGATCTAAAGTTTCAACTCTTAATTCTTAATTAAGTATAGAAAAATAAAATAATTTTAAATGTAAACACCTTTACATTAAAATTTATGCAAAATAGTTTTGTCCAAATATTTGAGTCGATTCATCCTGAGATGAATAGAAAAGAATTTTTTGAGTCTACATAATTTGGGTTGGCTTAACACAGAAACCAATTTTTGGGCCTGCTAAATCGACTTGGCTCATCAACAAACAAAGCCAACTCTAAAGGGTCTCTAGTCGACTTTAATCAAATTAAATTGACTCAGCAGGCTAACCAACAACTTGTTACTGAATTTCAGATCAGAATATTTTGTATAAATGGTTTCAATGTTTCAAATCAGATCCTAGGATTTCAAATCTAGGATTTTGCAGAAAGTAAGTTTCAGGTGTGAATTCTATAAAACATATATATCGTATATATAAATTTTAAATTTAAAATAAATCAAAAAATATATATCTAACATATGCATCATAAGATCTAAATCTAAAATATAAACACATATAATTTATGTTCACTGTCTTTCTTCACGATACATCATAGTAGCACCCCAACACGTCATAAAAGAATCTCATTGAATAGGAAGAGAGGGGCTTTAAATCCTACTTGCTCTTATGACTGGATGGCCTGGTGATGCACAATTCAAGTATTAGACTACTAGGATACCTAATCTTACATATCATATATGTAATATGCAAAAACTTAGATCTAATCTAAATCACTTCAGATTTGATCACCGTAGGAAATCCGTAGGGGTTTAATGCATGTATTTTTAAAATTTTATAGTAGAATAACTTTAGATTAAATATTTTAATCTATAATATAAGTACAAGATCTGATCGTAAAATATCCTACAAATAGATCTATAGTATGTATATGTGCATGTAAAAATCTGAATAACAAAATCTGCATGATGTGCATGAAAACAAGTAAAGCAGTAGATCTGATCTATTATAACTAGAGATCCGAACCCAAGACCTGAGTGCGAGTAGTTGAATGCCATGATCATGAATGTAGATCTGGAGGTCCTCACTAGTTACTGACAGCCACACAGCATGTCCAGTCTCTATGAAATATTTACATGATGCCCCAATTTCGATCTACTATCTCCGGGAGTGTTAGCTCGCCAAAATCACTTCTGATGGCTGATCTGGTTGAATCTTCTTCTTCAATTATCTCGGGCCTTTTCAAAGTTTAAGATGGATCAACGAAAGTCCCTGAAAGATGGAGGAATAGCAAAGAATCACTTGGATCTAATCTGAAACTCCCTCTCCAAAAGTACTCAACACCAAGGCAGAACTCTCACCAAAGAAAAGATAGTTCTCTTCTAATCACATATTGAAAGCAAAATCTTCCACCCTAGATACTCACACCCAAGACCCCTGGTTTGGTCCCTCTCCTCTTACTCTACCTCTCGGTGAAAAAAATCAGAGGTTCAACACACAAAAAACAACCCTTTTTATGGTTGCCGATCAAGGATGATAAGATAGGATAAGTGCCCATTCAAGTTTGAATTCAAATCTCATTTGAACTCAAACCAAGCCAATCTTATCCCCATCAATCCTATGATAAAAGAAGTGCTGGACATAAGGAAATGGGCATAGAAAACCATCAGGAGCTTTTCATTTTTGTCGCACAAAAAGAACTCCTCAAAGTGGCTAGTAGGTGGAAGGAATTTGGATGAGGTTTCAATCAGATTTAAAACTTCTTTTAAATTCAAATCAAAACTAACCACATCCTTATCCAAGGGGGCGATAAAGTAAAGTTTTTGTTGGAGAAATCTTATGCACAAACAAGTTTTGTGCTATAAGAAATGACAAGGAGAAGGTATCAAATAAGCACCTTGTGAAGCAACCACTTGCTTCTTTCTCTTGTTCTTAAGACTATTTGGGTCAAGGGTAGCTATATAGGATAATTTCTTTTCCAATGGCCTAACTTCTTGTAGAAGTACTCTACTGTTGGGAAATGTGTTCCAAAAAGCCAATCGTCAAGCTGTTGACGGTTGAGCAATCAAGTATTGTAATTGATTTGTTAATAAATAAAATATATTTGGCATTTTCATCATAAGATTTCATCTTCAAATGAACTCCGTTGTGATGATGAAGTCCTTAGGACTATTTAGATTCGATAAAGAGAGGATTTATCGATTAGTCCTTAAAACAGTTCACGATCAAATGATAGGCTGTTAATAAGGACGACAGCTTCTATCGAGCATAGGTCACTATAGGCCATATGGATTGGTTGTCCTCTTAACCAAAGAGTGTGGAGACACTGGTATGGCATACAGGTGAGATATACTGGTACATCATCATTGAACGTGACCAAAATGATCATACAGGTGGGATGTCCTATGATCATTTTGGTCAAGGATATGAATTATATGAAAACTATATCCGTGTGGGTTCTAAGGATATTGTTCTACACATTTGACCTATCCGGTCGTCGGGTACCATTACTAGATGGTCACTTCGATTGGTACAAAAATTAATTCCTATGCTACCGACTTAGGTTCGGACCTATGAGGTCACATACATTAGAGTTTATGATCCGATCGTATGGTTGATCAATGATTAAGAATCATTCTAGGGTTAAATGATCAATACGATTGACATTTAACTCAGTGCAAGTGTTGCAGGAGGATCGATTAGCAATTCGATTGCTAATTGACTTAATTTGATTAATCCAACGGGCTGAGATTATGTCTAATTAAATATGATTTAATTATATTTGGTTTGAGCTTGATTGGATCAAATCCAAATAGTTTATTGGATAAGCCAAGTGCAAGGAAAAACTAGTCCTAGTTCAACTATGACTTGGGTCAATCTAATTTCTAATTTGATTAGAAAATTAAATCAGATTTAAATCTAATTTAATCTGATTAAATTAGATTTCTAATTTGGTTAAGACCTATTTTAATTGGGTTGATCTAATTTTGGTTTGAGAAATCAAATTAAAACAAGTCATAAGATAGAATCCTAGTAAGACTAGGATTCCACCTTGCGCCACATAAGCCTTCCCCACACCCTCTCTCTCATTCAACGCCAATCTCATCTTATTTTGTGCAACAAAAGCCCTCTCCCAGGTCTCTCCCACGTTCACAAAAGGTTTTCTTTCCTCTTTCTTACATGGAAGGTGGTTTGGATCAAATCAAAGAGGAATAAGTTTGGATTTCGAATTCTATGAGATAGAGGTTTAAAAATCCAAAACTCTTTCAATTTTGCATCAAATTTATCCAAATTTTTTTGAAATTTTTGTGGCTTTTAGGGTATACATTGTGCACCCTTTTCTGATGATCTATATATGAAAATAAGGAGGAGGTGCTCAAGAGTTGGGCGCCCCTTATCTTGCCATGTTTGGATAAGCCTTGACTAGGTATTTGACCTAGACAAGGACTCTATCATATCTCTCTGTATAAAATGAGTTTCTTTATTAAATTTTTGAAAAAGATAGAGATTTGAGAGACCTTTTGGCTATCCAAAAATCAAATAAAAAGACCTTTGGGTCGTAGAGATATAATAGACACAAGATAGGGTATCTAGAGAGAGAAACGAGAAGAAGAAGAGGGTCTTCTTCTAGGGTTGTTTGTTTTCATATCTTTCCTCCCTCCATCTTGAGTTTCCTGAGAGCATCTTAGATTTGAAACTTCTCCTCTTACTTTTCATCTTTGGAAGAGTCCAAATCAAGAAGAAGGAGGCACCTGATCAACCATCAAAGAAGGATCAGCGCAGTACTAGCGTACTGTACTGATTTCCTGAAGCAGGACTTCTGATCGAGATTCATGGGCTCGTGTGGATGACTCCTAGAGGCCGGATGCATGTGCAGCTTGTAACATCATCCTCAAGCTCGGATCAGTGAGGTTAGAATGTCTAACTTGCAAGGTAATAGATCTGATCTATTGTTTAATACATACATTAGATGTAGTATAGAAACATATTGATATGATCAACATGTAGTTCATGCTGTATATATATATTTTAATTTTTGATTTAATGATATGTAATAATCATATAATAAGATCTTAGATCTAGGGATTCTCTAGTTTTAAAAAATAAATTTTGATTTATTTTAGTCTTCCGCTGTATGATCTTGAAAAAGTTTCAAGATCTAACCCTGAAATCCTAGATCTGGTTCCTACAATTGGTATCAGAGCCTAGGTTCTTTATTACATGATTATTTATACATGCTTAGATTATTTCTTAGATTAGATCTAATTTATAATCTAATTATTAAATCTAAAATTAAAATTTTAGATCAATCATGAACTGCAAGGTTGTTCTGCAGTAAGGTTTACCCCTTACAGTGCAAAGGTTGTCCTAGTTTGTGTAGATCTATCTTTAATCATAAATTTGTTAGATATGATCTAAATTAAATTTATAATTTATTAGATTTAAAAGGTGTTTAAATCTGAAATAAAATCTCTTTGTTAATAATTTTTGTGCAAAAAAATTGTTTAAAGTTGAAATTGTTTCAATTACATGAACTTGTTTAGATTAGATCTAAAGTAGTTTCATATTTATTTCACTTGTATCTTGATTATGAATCAAACATGCAATATAGTTGGTAGAATCATATTGTAAAATTATTTTACAAATATGAAAATTATTTTTTGAAAAGCCAAACCCAACCCTTAGCCCATAACTTAATTAAGAATTAAGAAGTTGTTTGATTAGGTTATAGGATTGTGAATTGCAGAACCTAAGACAAAAACCATAACACATTGGGTTAATGGGTTAGTGAGAATTAGGTCCATTAATTTTGTTAGACCTATGGTTAGATTAAAGATAGACTTAATTAGAGAATTGACTAAATCTAATCAATTGTTATCTTAGATTAGATCAAGGATTCTCTTGATCAATTACAATAGTTGTAGTTAGTCAAGTCCATGTCTTTAACGATAACTAAATGGACTTGATTCTTGGCTAAGTGGTCTAGCATGAATTGTTAGGTTGATCTAATCGAAACTAATTAAACCAGTTGGTGTCTAAGGTAAACCAGACCGGTGGTTTTTAATTTGGAGCCCGCTTACTTGGCCATTTCTGATGGTGTCTAAGGCAAGCTTTGGCAGACCCTCCCACTGATCGAACTTACCTGGCCTCTTGATGAAATTATATTTTGATCAGATCACTTGACTATTCGAGCTGACCCATGTCAGCTAGGTAAATCAGTGTGACTGATTTAGGTGCTCCTAGACCAGCCCTTTTAATGGTTTCCCTTAAGCTGACTTGGTGAAGCCAGTGGGAGGATCATGATAAGCTGGTTCATCTGACCTCATCCTCTAAATTATTTAAATCTTCTAAAATTATTAAATCCTTAAAATGATAAAGTTATGGAGATAACTGAGTCATAGCCTCCCATTAAGATGTTTGATAATGAGTCTATTAACTCAATAATCATTGCAGACCCAAAGGCCTAGTGTTTGTTGACTAATGGAATTATCACTCATCATATGACGACTTGGAAGTGTCTATCTAATGGTGGTTAGGTGAGCCAACCAAAGTTGGGCTTAATCATTCGTTGGTTTGATACACCAAGTATGATCATGTTAATGGTTGGACCTAACCGGATCCTTGCAGTGGAGGCCAAAGCCTACTGATTAGGTTTTTGGGGCAAAATTAAAATTACTAGAAATTATTTAGAGAAATAATTCATGATGAACCTACCCTTAGATGTACATGGGTTGGCCAACCAAAGTTGGGCTTGTGTGCAGTCTAAGTGGATTCTAGTACCCACTAAGGAATTAGGATAATTCCTCGAATTGACGGTAGAGGCTACCAATTTGAATAAAATAGTGGGAGAAACCTTTTGATTAAAGTTTAAATCTTTAGGTTTAATGAATCAATTACTAATTAGGTTATAGTTCTCCTTTGTGCAAATATGGCCACTTTCCTAACGCTTCGATCATTGTTGGACAATGATAAGTTGGTGGGATCCAACTTCGGTAGCTGGTACCGAAAATTGAAGATAGTCCTGGAGCATGAATGGATCCTATATGTGATAATAGATCCTGCACCTGAGGAGCCAGCTGTCAATGCACGTGAAACAGTCAGAGACACTTACCAGAAGTGGCTCAGTGATCGGACCATAGTGCGCTGTATCATGCTGGCTGCCATGAGCGACGAGTTCAGTCGCAGATTCGAGACGGCTCAGCCAAAGGACATGCTTCAAGTATTGGAGGATGTCTTTGGCACACCCGATGACGTGGAGAGGCACAAAACTAGTTGTGCCATCTTCAATGCCAAAATGCGGGATGGTGCCTCTGTCACTGATCATGTATTGTACATGATCGAGCTGATGGAATGATTGAGCAAGCTCGGCTTTCCCTTACATGAGCAGCTTAGAAAAGATGCAATACTGAACTCGCTGCCCAAGTCTTATCTCCCATTCCTCACTCATTATAGAATGACAAAGCCTGAAGAGAACTACCACGGGTTACTGAGGTTGCTTCAGAACTTAGAGAAGGATCACCAACTTCACAAGGAGTCTGTGAACTTAGTGGGAGGTTCGTCTTCTGGTTCTCAACTTTTTAAGAAAGGAAAGAAGAACAAGAAGAAGAAAGTGAAGAAGGTGCATGTTCAGGCTGGGACATCAGTGCAGGGCCAGACCAAAAAGATCAAGCCCGATAAGAGTCTATTCTACTGGCAAACACCCTAGATTAGATGGTGTGTCAGATATCTACTTATGGCACTATAGGCTAGGTCATATAAACAAGAACAGAATAAACAGATTGACTCAAGAGGGAATCCTCGAAGTCAGTGATTGTGAATCACTTCCAACCTGTGAGTTCTGTCTTCTTGATAAAATGACCAAGTCACCTTTTACTGGAAAAGGTGAGAGAGCTACTGAGCTCTTGGGCCTAATACATACTGATGTATGCGGGCCCATGAGCACAAGTGCTAGAGGTGGATATTTCTACTTCATAACTTTCATGGATGACCTATCCAGATATGGATATGTCTACTGATGAAACATAAGTCGGATTCATTTGAAATGTTCAAACGATTCTGAAGTGAAGTAGAAAAATAAACTCGAAAGAGTATTAAAACACTTCGATCTGATCGAGGAGGAGAATACCTTTCTAGTGAGTTTCTCACATATCTAGGAGAGAATAGGATTCTCTCCCAATAGACTCCTCCAAGAACACCACAGCATAATGGTGTGTCTGAAAGGAGGAATCGGACTCTGTTAGACATGGTCCGATCCATGATGGATTTTGCTAGCTTGCCGATATCCTTCTGGGGATATACACTCGAATCGACCTGTTATCTGTTAAATAGGGTTCCAAGTAAGTCTGTAATTAAGACTCCATATGAGATATGGACAGGACGTAAGCCAGCACTTTCACACCTTAGGGTCTGGGGGTGCCCGGCCTATGTCAAACAATTAGTCATAGACAAACTTGGACCTAGGTCTGACAAATGCTCATTCATAGGGTACCCCAAAGAGACAAAAGGATATTTTCTCTACCATGCTGATGAACAAAAGATGTTCGTCAACCTTACGGCAATTTTTTTAGAAAAAGAGTTTCTTGGTGAAGGAATCGTTGCCTCTTAGGTTGAACTTGATTAAGTTCAACAGGTAGAAAGACTGACACCAATAGCTGAACCTGAGTCAGATATGATTAGATCAGATCTGGAGCTCAATGTACCTACACCATTAAGGCGATTGGATAGAGTACCGCATCAGCCAGACAGATACTACGATTTCTTGATCTGGGATGGTGATCCCATCGAACTTGATAAGAATAATGAGGATCCGATCACTTATATGGATGCAATGCAGAGATCTGATTCCAAGAAATGGCTTGAAGCCATGAAATTCGAAATGGAGTCCATGAAGATCAACGATGTATGGACATTGGTTGACCCACCTGAAGGGGTTAAACCCATTGGGTGTGAATGGGTCTTCAAAAGGAAGAGGGGCGCAGACGGAAAGTTGGAGACCTATAAAGCCCATCTGGTCGCCAAAGGGTATCGTCAACATTATGGTATTGACTATGACGAGATATTTTTCCCTGTGGCAATGCTCAAATCCATTCGGATAATGCTAGAAATAGCTGTCCATCTGGATTATGAGATCTGACAGATGGATGTAAAGACAGCTTTCCTAAATGGAGAGCTGATCGAAGAGGTATATATGATACAACCTGAGAGGTTTACATCCACAGATGAGTCTAAGGTGTGCAAGCTTCAGAGATCCATTTATGGATTGAAGCAAGCTTCTCGGAGTTGGAACATGTATTTTGATAAGGTGATCAAAATGTATGGCTTCATTAAGAATGGAGAAGAGCCTTGCATCTATAAATGGGCAAATGGTCCAGTTGTGGTATTCCTTATCTTATACGTGGATGACATTCTCTTAATTAGGAATGACATCCCCGCACTACAGAGAATAAAAGTTTGGTTGTCATCACAGTTCTCCATGAAGGACTTGGGTGAAGCATCCTACATCCTAGGGATGAAGATCTATAGGGATAGATCTAAAAAGATGCTTGGGTTATCCCAGTCCATGTACATAGACACTGTGCTGAAGAAGTTCAGTATGAAGAATTCCAAGAAAGGCTATCTACTGATAGGCCATGGAATTTCTCTCTCTAAGAAGGATTGTCCGACAACTCCTGAAGAGAGAGAGCGTATGAGTAGAGTCCCATATGCTTCAATCATGGGATCTATCATGTATGCCATGACATGTACAAAACCAGATGTGGCATACTCACTAGGAGTAGTGAGTAGATACCAATCTGATCCTGGAGAAAATCATTAGAAAGTGGTTAAAGCCATCCTTAAGTATTTGAAAAATACTAAGGACCAATGGTTGGTTTATGGTGAGTCAGATCTGAAACTTGTGGGGTTCACAGACTCTAGCTTTCAATCTGACCATGATGACAGCAGAAGCATGTCGGGTTATATCTTTACTCTGAATGGTGGAGCCATCTGCTGGAAGAGTTTCAAGCAGCATACTATGGCGGACTCTGTTTGTGAAGTGGAGTACATTGCAACATCGGATGCCGCGAAGGGCTGTGTGGCTGAGAAAATTCATCAACGAGCTCGGAGTAGCACCCTCCCTCGATGGTCTGGTCCTGCTCTACTGCGACAGCACTGGTGCCATAGCTCAGGCGAAGGAACCCAAAGCACAACAGCGAACGAAGCACATCTTGCACCGCTTCCACCTGGTCTGAGAGATCGTGGATCGAGGTGACGTCGACCTTCAGAAGATCAACAGAAAGGAGAACCTGACCGACCCCTTCAGTAAAGCCCTGGCGATAAAGGAGTTCGACAATCATAAGTCAAAGATGGGTATTAGGTACTGTGCCGAGTGGCTTTAGGACAAGTGAGAGTTGTTGGAAAATGTGTCCCAAAAAGTCAATTGTCAAGCTGTTGACGATTGAGCAACCAAGTATTGTAATTGATTTGTTAATAAATAAAATATATTTGGCATTTCATTACAAGCTTTCATCTTCAAAAGAACTCCATTGTTATGATGAAGTCCTTGGGACTATTTAGATTTGATAAAGAGAGGATTTATCGATTAGTCCTTAAAATAGTTCACGATCAAATGATAGGTTGTTAATAAGGACGACAGTTTCTATCGAGCATAGGTCGCTGTAGGCCATATGGGTTGGTTGTCCTCTTAACCAAAGAGTGTGGAGACACCTGGTATGGCATACAGGTGAGATGTACTGGTATATCATCATTGAACGTGACCAACTCCAGAGTATTCTGCTGTCAAGAATGTCTCTGATGGGATATAGGTATAAGTATCCCTTAGACCTGAGATCGCCTCAGTGACTTGCAAGCAACTCACTAACTGAATTTCTAATTCAGGGATGGAAGGCTTCTGGGCACAGTCAAGTACTTACGAAGTCAGAGTGTGATCGAGATGGGATTGACCACTCCAAGAGTTGGAGAAGAATGAGTCGCTGTATTTCAATTTAGCAAAACCTTGGCCAGGGTAATCCATCAGATGAATTTGATATTTTGAAATACAATGTGGACAACCTGATCAGAGTTGACAATTGAACTCTGGGGTGTCCTATGATCATTTTGGTCAAGGGGATGAATTATATGAAAACTATATCTGCATGGGTTCTAAGGATGTTGTTCTACACATTCGACCTATCCGATCGTCAGGTACCATTGCTAGATGATCACTTCGATTGGTACAAAAATTTATTTCTAAGCTACCAATGTAGGTTTAGACCTATGAAGTCACACACATTAGAGTGCATGATCCAATCGGATGGTTGATCAACGATTAAGAATCATTCTAGGGTTAAATGATCAATACGATTGACATTTAACCCAGTGCAAGTGTTGCAGGAGGATTGATTAGCAATTCGATTGCTAATTGGCTTAATTTGATTAATTCAATGGGTTGAGATTAAGTCTAATTAAATATAATTTAATTAGATTTGGTTTGGGCTTAATTGGATCAAGTTCAAATGGTTTATTGGATAAGCCAAGTGCAAGGAAAAACTAGTCCTAGTTCAACTAGGACTTGGGTCAATCTAATTTCTAATTTGATTAGAAAATTAAATCAGATTTAAATCTAATTTAATCTGATTAAATTAGGTTCTTAATTGGGTTAAGACCTATGTTAATTGGGTTGATATAATTTTGGTTTGAGAAACCAAATTAAAACAAGTCATAAGATAGAATCCTAGTAAGACTAGGATTCCACCTTGCGCCACATAAGCCTTCCCCACGCCCTCTCTCTCATTCAATGCCAATCTCATCTTATTTTGTGTGATAAAAGCCCTCTCCCAGGTTTCTCCCATGTTCACAAAAGGTTTCCTCTCTTCTTGCTTACATGGAAGGTGGTTTGGATCAAATCAAAGAGGAATAAGTTTGGATTTCGAATTCTATGAGATAGAGTTTTAGAAATCCAAAACTCTTTCAATTTTACATCGAATTTATCCAAATTTTTTTTGGAATTTTTGTGACTTTTAGGTTACATATTGTGCACCTTTTGCTGATGATCCATGCATGAAAATAAGGAGGAGGTTCTCAAGAGTTGGGCGCCCCTTATCTTGCCATGTTTGGATAAGCCTTGACTAGGTATTTGACCTAGACAAAGACTCTATCATATCTCTCTATATAAAATGAGTTTATTCATGAAATTTTTGAAAATGATAGAGATTTGAGATTCCTTTGCACCATCCAAAAATCAAAGAGAAAAACCTTTGGGTCGTGGAGATATAATAGACACAAGATAGGGTGTCTAGAGAGAAAACGAGAAGAAGAAGAGGGTCTTCTTCTAGGATTGTTTGTTTTCATATCTTTGCTCCCTCCATCTTGAGTTTCCTGAGAGCGTCTCAGATCTAAAACTCCTCCTAGTTTTTATCTTTGGAAGAGTCCAAATCAAGAAGAAGGAGGCACCTGATCAACCACCAAAGAAGGATCAGCACAGTACTAGCATACTATGCTGATTTCCTGAAGCAGGACTTCTGATTGAGATTCGTGGGCTCGTGTGGACAACTCCTAGAGGTCGAATGCGTGTGCGGCTTGCAATATCATCCTCAAGCCCAGATCAGCGAGGTTAGAACATCTAACTTGCAAGGTAATAGATCTGATCTATTGTTTAATACATACATTAGATGTAGTATAGAAACATGTTGATATGATCAACATGTAGTTCATGCTGTATATATATATTTTAATTTCTGATTTAATGCTATGTAATAATCATGTAATAAGATCTTAAATCTAGGGATTCTCTAGTTTTAGAAAATAAATTTTGATTTATTTTAGTCTTCCGCTGTATGATCTTAAAAAAGTTTCAAGATCTAACTCTGAAATTCTAGATCTGGTTCCTTCATCTGCCTGGCTCTTGTCAATTTTTGATGGTTTGCTCTGCTTAAGATCGATGGCACAGGATTTCTGCATCTTTTTTTTTTCTCTCCTAGAGGATCGACGTCCTGTAGATGAACCTCCCACTGAATTCACTGGCTCTTTTTGGAGTTGGTGATCCTTCTCAAAAGTCTGCAGTAACCCTAGCAAACTATGGTAGTTCACCACAGACTTCGTCATTCTATAATGACTGAAAAAGGGTAGGTAGGTTTTTCGTAGCAAATTGAGGATAGCATCTTTGCCTAACTATTCATGCAACAGAAAGCCAAGTTTGCTAAGGCATTTAATCTGCTCAATCATGTATAATATAGATCGATGACTGAAGCCCCCTCTCACATACAGACATTGAATACTACACAGGAGATTTTATGTCTCTCCTCAACCTTAGGGGTGCCGAAGGACTCATTCAACATTTGAATGATCTCCTCTGGCTGTGCATCCTTAAACTTACAGCTAAGTTCATCTTTCATAGCTACTCTCATCACGCAATGCACAATCGTGCGATCATTGAGCCACTTCATGTAAGTATCTCTCACGGCACGAGGAGCATTGACTATAGGTTCTTCAGGTGCCTCATCCGTAAGGACATACAAAATCCTCTCATGCTCCAAGACGATCTTCAACTTTTGATATCAGCTATCGAAGTTGGGTCTGGTGAGCTTGTCGCTATCCAACAGCATACGGAGGGATAGTATGTTGGCCATAACTGAAAAGAAAAAATATTAGCCTATTAGTATATAAATTATTTTTTAGTCTTAAAGATGTGGACTTTAGTCTAAAAATTCTCTCACTATTTTTATGAATTGATAGCCTCTACCTCCAACTTGAGAAATTACACTAATTTTTTAATGGGTACTAGAATCCACACGGACTGCATTCGGGCTCAAGTGTGGCTCGACCATCCCTAATGCATCCATGGATAGGTTCATAACCAATTATTTCTCCAAACAACTTCTAGCAATTAGGTTTTATCTTAGACATCCCTTCAACAGGCATGTGGCACTTCTACTGAAAATTTTGATTAGGTCCAACTATTAATATAACACACCAAGTGCATCCAACAAACAGATGTCCAGGCTCAAGTGTAGCTCGGCCAATCTGAGCATTGATCTGAAGGTATATCATGATGGTCATATAATGAATGATAATTCGAATACGTAATAGACACCAAATGTGTGGCGCCTCCAATTGTTGGAAAATATATCTTAAAAGTCAATCATCAAGCTGTTGACGGTTGAGAAATCAAGTATGGTAATTGATTTGTTAATAAATAAAATATATTTGATATTTTCATCATAAGCTTTCATCTTCTAATAAACTCTATTGTTATGATGAAGTCCTTAGGACTATTTAGATTCGATAAAGAGAAGATTTATCGATTAGTTCTTAAAACTGTTCACGACCAAATAATAGGCTGTTAATAAGGATGATAGCTTCTATCGAGCATAGGTCACTGTAGGCCATATGGGTTGGTTGTCCTCTTAACCAAGGAGTGTGGAGACACTGGTATAGCATACAGGTGAGATGTAAGGATACATCATCATTGAATGTGACCAACTCCAGAGTATTTTGCTATCGAGAATATCTCTGATGGGATATAGGTATAAGTATCCCTTAGACCTGAGATCACCTCAGTGACTTGCAAGCAACTCACTGTGCTTTGGTACTGGACTAACTAAATTTCTAATTCAATGATGGAAGGCTTCTGGGCATAGTCAAGTACTTGCAAAGTTAGAGTGTGATCGAGATGGGATTGACCACTCCAAGAGTTGGAGAAGAATGAGTCATTGTATTTCAATTTAGCAAAATCTTGGCCAAGATAATCCATCAGATGGATTTGATATTTTGAAATACAATATGGACAACCTGATCCGAGTTGACAGTTAAACTCTGAGGTGTCCTATGATCATTTTGGTCAAGGGGATGAATTATATGAAAACTATATCCGCATGGGTTCTAAGGATGTTGTTCTACACATTCAACCTATCCGATCGTCGGGTACCATTGCTAGATGATCACTTTGATTGGTATAGAAATTTATTCCTATGCTACCGACTTAGGTTCAAACTTATGAGGTCACACACATTAGAGTTCATGATCTGATTGGATGGTTGATCAATGATTAAGAATCGTTCTAGGGTTAAATGATCAATACGATTGATATTTAACCTAGTGCAAGTGTTACAGGAGGATCGATTAGCAATTTGATTGCTAATTGGCTTAATTTGATTAAGCCAATGAACTGAGATTAAGTCTAATTGAATATGATTTAATTAGATTTAGTTTGAACTTGATTGGATCAAGTCTAATTGGTTTATTGGATAAGCCAAGTGTAAGAAAAAATTAGTCCTAGTTCAATTAGAACTTGGGTCAACCTAATTTCTAATTTGATTAAAAAATTAAATCAGATTTAAATCTAATTTAATCTAATTAAATTAAATTCTTACTTGGGTTAAGACTTATTTTAATTGGGTTGATCTAATTTTGGTTTGATTTGATTTAAGAAACCAAATTAAAACATGTCAAAGATAGAATCCTAGTAAGACTAGGATTCCACCTTGCACCACATAAGCCCCCCCCATGCCCTCTCTCTTATTCCATGCCAATCCCCTCTTATTTTGTGTGATAAAAGCCCTCTCCTAGGTCTTTCCTATGTCCAAAAAGTTTTCTCTCTTCTTTCATATATGGAAAGTGGTTGTGGATCAAATCAAAGTAGGAATAAGTTTGGATTTCAAATTCTATGAGATAGAGTTTTAGAAATCCAAAACTCTTTCCTTTTTGCACCAAATTTACCCAGATTTTTTTTGAAATTTTTATGATTTTTAGGGTACACATTGTGCACCCTTTGCTGATGGTCCATGCATGAAAATAAGGAGGAGGCACCCAAGAGTTGGGTGCCCCTTATCTTGCCATGTTTGAAAAATCTTTGACTAGGTATTTGACCTAGACAAGGACTCTATCATATCTCTCTCTATAAAATAAGTTTTTTTATGAAATTTTCATAAATTATAGAGATTTGAGAGATCTTTGGGGCATCCAAAAATCAAAGAGAAAGACCTTTGGGTCATGGAGATATAATAGACACAAGATAGGGTGTCTAGGAGAGAGTAAAGAGAAGAAGAAGAGGGTCTTCTTCTAGGGTTGTTAGTTTCATCTCTTCCCTTCCTCCATCTTGAGTTTTTCTGAGAGCATCAGACATAAAACTCCTCCTCTAACTTTTTATCTTTGCAAGAGCCCAAATCAAGAAGAAGGAGGCACTTGATCTGTTGGGAAATATGTCCCAAAAAGCCAATCGTCAAGCTGTTGACGGTTGAGCAACCAAGTATTGTAATTGATTTGTTAATAAATAAAATATATTTGGTATTTTTATCATAAGCTTTCATCTTCTAATGAACTCTATTGTTATGATGAAGTCCTTAGGACTATTTAGATTTGATAAAGAGAGGATTTATCGATTAGTCCTTAAAACAGTTCACGACCAAATGATAGGCTGTTAATAAGGACGACAGCTTCTATCGAGCATAGGTCGCTATAGGCCATATGGGTTGGTTGTCCTCTTAACCAAAGAGTGTGGAGATACTGGTATGGCATACAGGTGAGATGTACTGGTATATCATCATAGAACGTGACCAACTCCAGAGTATTCTGCTGTCAAGAATGTCTCTGATGGGATATAGGTATAAGTGTCCCTTAGACCTGAGATCACCTCAGTGACTTGCAAGCAACTCACTGTGCTTTGGTACTAGACTAACTGAATTTTTAATTCAGGGATGGAAGGCTTCTGGGCATAGTCAAGTACTTACAAAGTCAGAGTGTGATCGAGATGGGATTGACCACTCCAAGAGTTGGAGAAGAATGAGTGACTATATTTCAATTTAGCAAAATCTTGGCTAGGGTAATCCATCAGATGGATTTGATATTTTGAAATACAATATGAACAACCTGATCAGAGTTGATAGTTGAACTCTGGGGTGTCCTATGATCATTTTGGTCAAGAAGATGAATTATATGAAAACTATATCCGCATGAGTTCTAAGGATGTTGTTCTACACATTCGACCTATCCGGTCGTCGGGTACCATTGCTAGATGGTCACTTCGATTGGTACAAGAATTTATTTTTATACTATCGGCTTAGATTTGGACCTATGAGATCACACACATTAGAGTTCATTATCCGATCAGATGGTTGATCAACGATTAAGAATCGTTCTAGGGTTAAATGATCAATATGATTAACATTTAACCCAGTGCAAGTGTTGCAGGAGGATCGATTAGCAATTTGATTGCTAATTGGCTTAATTTGATTAAGCCAATGGACTGAGATTAAGTCTAATTAAATATAATTTAATTATATTTAGTTTGGACTTGATTGGATCAAGCCCAATTGGTTTATTGGATAAGCCAAGTGCAAGGAAAAACTAGTCCTAGTTCAACTAGGACTTGGATCAATCTAATTTCTAATTTGATTAGAAAATTAAATCAGATTTAAATCTAATTTAATCTGATTAAATTAAGTTTTTAATTGGGTTAAGACCTATTTTAATTAGATTGATCTAATTTTGGTTTGATTTGGTTTGAGAAACCAAATTAAAACAAGTCATAAGATAGAATCCTAGTAAGACTAGGATTCCACCTTGCGCCACATAAGCCTTGCCCACGCCCTCTCTCTCATTCAATGCCAATCTCATCTTATTTTGTGTGATAAAAGCCCTCTCCCAGGTCTCTCCCATGTTCACAAAAGGTTTCCTCTCTTCTTGCTTACATGGAAGGTGGTTTGGATCAAATCAAAGAGGAATAAGTTTGGATTTTGAATTCTATGAGATAGAGTTTTAGAAATCCAAAACTCTTTCAATTTTACATCGAATTTATCCAAATTTTTTTTGGAATTTTTGTGACTTTTAGGTTACATATTGTGCACCTTTTTCTGATGATCCATGCATGAAAATAAGGAGGAGGTTCTCAAGAGTTGGGCGCCCCTTATCTTGCCATGTTTGGATAAGCCTTGACTAGGTATTTGACCTAGACAAAGACTCTATCATATCTCTCTATATAAAATGAGTTTATTCATGAAATTTTTTAAAATGATAGAGATTTGAGATTCCTTTGCACCATCCAAAAATCAAAGAGAAAGACCTTTGGGTCGTGGAGATATAATAGACACAAGATAGGGTGTCTAGAGAGAAAATGAGAAGAAGAAGAGGGTCTTCTTCTAGGGTTGTTTGTTTTCATATCTTTCCTCCCTCCATCTTGAGTTTCCTGAGAGCATCTCAGATCTGAAACTCATCCTCCTACTTTTCATCTTTGGAAGAGTCCAAATCAAGAAGAAGGAGGCACCTGATCAACCATCAAATAAGGATCAGCGCAGTATTAGCATACTGTGTTGATTTCTTGAAGCAGGACTTCTGATCGAGATTCGTGGGCTTGTGTTGACGACTCCTAGAGGCCGGACATATGTGCGGCTTACAACATCATCCTCAAGCCTGGATCAGCGAGGTTAGAATGTCTAACTTGCAAGGTAATAGATCTGATCTATTGTTTAATACATACATTTGATGTAGTATAGAAACATGTTGATATGATCAACATGTAGTTCATGCTGTATATATATATTTTAATTTTTGATTTAATGTTATGTAATAATCATATAATATAATCTTAGATCTAGAGATTTTTTAGTTTTAAAAAATAAATTTTGATTTATTTTAGTCTTCCGCTGTATGATCTTGAAAAAGTTTCAAGATCTAACCCTGAAATCCTAGATCTGGTTCCTTCAATTGGTATCAGAGCCTAGGTTCTTTATTACATGATTATTTATACATACTTAGATTATTTCTTAGATTAGATCTAATTTATAATCTAATTATTAAATCTAAAATTAAAATTTTAGATCAATCACGAACTGCAAGGTTGTCCTGCTGTAAGGTTTACCCCTTACAGTGCAAAGGTTGTCCTAGTTTGTGTAGATCTATCTTTAATCATAAATTTGTTAGATATGATCTAGATTAAATTTATGATTTATTAGATTTAAAAGATATTTAAATCTAAAATAAAATCTCTTTGTTAATAATTTTTGTGCAAAGAAATTGTTTAAAGTTGAAATTGTTTCAATTATATGAACCTGTTTAGATTAGATCTAAAGTAGTTTCATGTTTATTTCACTTGTATCTTGATTATGAATCAAACATGCAATATGGTTGGTAGAATCATATTATAAAATTATTTTACAAATATAAAAATTATTTTTTGAAAAGCCGAACCCGACCCTCAGTCCAAAACTTAATTAAGAATTAAGAAGTTGTTTGATTAGGTTCTAGGATTGTGAATTGAAGAACCTAAGACACAAACCATAACACATTGGGCTAATGGGTTAGTGGGAATTAGGTCCATTAATTGGGTTAGACCTATGGTTAGATTAAAGATGGACTTAATTAGAGAATTGACTAAATCTAATCAATTGTTGTCTTAGATTAGGTCAAAGATTCTCTAGATCAATTACAATAGTTGTAGTTGGTCAAGTCCATATCTTTAATGAGAATCAAATGGATTTGATTCTTGGCTAAGCAGTCTAGCACGAACTGTTAGGTTGATCTAATCGAAACTAATTAAATCAGTTGGTGTCTAAGGTAAACTAGATCGGTGGTTTTTAATTGGGAGCCCGCTTACCTGGCCATTTCTGATGGTGTCTAAGGCAAGCTTTGGCAGACCCTCCCACTGATCGAACTTACCTGGCCTCTTGATGAAATTATGTGTTGATCGGATCACTTGACTATTCGAGCTGACCCATGTCAGCTAGATAAATCAGTGTGACTGATTTAGGTGCTCCTAGACCAGCCCTTTTAAAGGTCTCCCTTAAGCTGACTTGGTGAAGCCAGTGGGAGGATCATGATAAGCTGGTTCATCTGACCTCATCCTCTAAATTATTTAAATTTTCTAAAATTATTAGGTCCTTAAAATGATAAAGTTATGAAGATAACTGAGTCATAGCCTCCCATTAAGGTGTTTGATAATGAGTCCATTAACTCAATAATCATTGCAGACCCAAAGGCCTGGTGCTTGTTGACTAATAAAATTATCACTCATCATATGATGACTTGAAAGTGTCTCTCTAATGGTGGTTAGGTGAGCCAACCAAAGTTGGGCTTAATCATTCGTTGGTTAGATACACCAAGTATGATCATGTTAATGGTTGGACCTAATCGGATCCTTACAGTGGAGGCCAAAGCCTACTGATTAGATTTCTGTGGCAAAATTAAAATTACTAAAAATTATTTAGATAAATAATTGATTATGAACCTACCCTTAGATGTACATGGGTTGGCCAACCAAAGTTGGGCTTGTGTACAGTCTCAGTGGATTCTAGTACCCACTAAAAAATTAGGATAATTCCTCGAATTAGAGGTAGAGGCTTCCAATTCGAATAAAATAGTGGGAGAAACCTTTTGATTAAAGTCTAAATCTTTAGGTTTAATGAATCAATTACTAATTAGGTTATGGTTCTCCTTTATGCAAATATAGCCACTTCTCTAGCGCTCCGATCATTGTTGGATAATAATAAGTTGGTGGGACCCAACTTCGGTAGCTGGTACCAAAAATTGAAGATAGTCCTGGAGCATGAACTGATCCTATATGTGATAATGGATCCTGCACCTGAGGAGCCAGCTGCCAATGCACGTGGAACAGTCAGAGACACTTACCAGAAGTGGCTCAGTGACCGGACCATGGTGTGCTGTATCATGCTGGCTGCCATGAGCGACGAGTTCAGTCGCAGATTCGAGATGGCTCAGCCAAAGGACATGCTTCAAGTGTTGGAGGATGCCTTTGGCACACCCGATGATGTGGAGAGGCACAAGACTAGTTGTGCTATCTTCAATGCCAAAATGTGGGATGGTGCCTCTGTCACTGATCATGTATTGTACATGATCGAGTTGATGGAACGATTGAGCAAGCTCGGCTTTCCCTTGCATGAGCAGCTTGGGAAAGATGCAATACTGAACTCGCTGCCCAAGTCTTATCTCCCATTCCTCACTCATTGTAGAATGACAAAGCCTGAAGAGAACTACCACGGGTTATTGGGGTTGCTTCAGAACTTTGAGAAGGATCACCAACTTCACAAGGAGTCGGTGAACTTAGTGGGAGGTTCGTCTTCTGGTTCTTGACCTTTTAAGAAAGGAAAGAAGAACAAGAAGAAAAAAGTGAAGAAGGTGTATGTTCAGGCTGGGACATCAGTACAGGGCCAGACCAGAAAGATCAAGCCCGATAAGAGTCTATTCTACTAGCAAGCACCCTAGATTAGATAGTGTGTCAGATATCTACTTATGGCACTGTAGGCTAGGTCATATAAACAAGAACAGAATAAACAGGTTGACTCAAGAGAAAATCCTCGAAGTCAGTGATTGTGAATCACTTCCAACCTTTGAGTCCTGTCTTCTTGGTAAAATGACCAAGTCACCTTTTACTGGAAAAGGTGAGAGAGCTACTGAGCTCTTGGGCCTAGTACATACTGATGTATGCGGGCCCATGAGCACCAGTGCTAGAGGTGGCTATTTCTACTTCATAACTTTCACGGATGACCTATCCCGATATGGATATGTCTATCTGATGAAACATAAGTTGAATTCATTTGAAATGTTCAAACGATTCCGAAGTGAAGCAGAAAAACAAACTGAAAAGAGTATTAAAACTCTTCGATCTGATCGAGGAGGAGAATACCTTTCTAGTGAGTTTCTCACATATCTAGGAGAGAATGAGATTCTCTCCCAATGGACTCCTTCAGGAACACCACAGCATAATGGTGTGTTTGAAAGGAGGAATCGAACTCTGTTAGACATGGTCCGATCCATGATGGGTTTTGCTAGCTTGCCGATATCCTTCTGGGGATATGCATTCGAATCAACCTGTTATCTGTTAAATAGGGTTCCAAGTAAGTCTGTAATTAAGACTCCATATGAGATATGGACAGGACGTAAGCCAGCACTTTCACACCTTCAGGTCTGGGGGTGCCCGGCCTATGTCAAACGATTAGTCACAGACAAACTTGGACCTAGGTCTGACAAATACTCATTCATAGGGTACCCCAAAGAGATAAAAAGATATTTTTTCTACCATACTGATGAACAAAAGGTGTTCGTCAACCTTAAGGCAATTTTTTTAAAAAAAGAGTTCCTTGGTGAAGGAACCGTTGCCTCTAAGATTGAACTTGATGAAGTTCAACAGGTAGAAGGACCGACACCAATAGCTGAACCTGAGTCGGATATGATTAGATCAGATCCAGAGCCCAATGTACCTGCATCATTAAGGCGATCCGTAGAGTATCGCATCAGCCGGACAGATACTACGATTTCTTGGTCCGGGATGGTGATCCCATCGAACTTGATGAGAATAATGAGGATCCGATCACTTATATGGAGCAATGCAGAGACCTGATTCTAAAAAATGGCTTGAAGCCATAAAATTTGAAATGGAGTCTATGATGGTCAATGATGTATGGACATTGGTTGACCCACCTGAAGGGGTTAAACCCATTAGGTGTAAATGGATCTTCAAAAGGAAGAGGGGCGCAGACGGAAAGGTGGAGACCTATAAAGCCCGTCTGGTCGCCAAGCGGTATCGTCAACGTTATGATATTGACTATGACGAGACATTTTTTCCTGTGGCAATGCTCAAATCCATTCGGATAATGCTTGTAATAGCTGCCCATCTGGATTATGAGATCTGGCAGATGGATGTAAAGACAGCTTTCCTAAATGGAGAGCTGACCGAAGAGGTGTATATGATACAACTTGAGGGGTTTACATCCACAGATGAGTCCAAGGTGTGCAAGCTTCAGAGATCCATTTATAGATTGAAGCAAGCTTCTCAGAGTTGGAACATGCATTTTGATAAGGTGATCAAAACGTATTGCTTCATTAAGAATGGAGAAGAGCCCTGCATCTATAAATGGGCAAATAGTCCAGTTGTGGTATTTTTTATCTTATACGTGGATGATATTCTCTTAATCGAAAATGACATCCCCGCACTACAGGGAATAAAAGTTTGGTTGTCATCACAGTTCTCCATGAAGGACTTGGGTGAAGCATCCTACATCCTAGGGATGAAGATCTATAGGGATAGATCTAAAAAGATGCTTGGGTTATCCCAGTCCATGTACATAGACACTGTGCTAAAGAGGTTCAGCATGGAGAATTCCAAGAAGGGCTATCTACCAATAGGCCATGGAATTTCTCTCTCTAAGAAGGATTGTCTGACAACTCCTGAAGAGAGAGAGCGTGTGAGTAGAGTCCCATATGCTTCAGCCATAGGATCTATCATGTATGCCATGACATGTACAAGATCAGATATGGCATACTCACTAGGAGTAGTGAGTAGTACCAATCTGATCCTGGAGAAAATCACTGAAAAGTGGTTAAAGCCATCCTTAAGTATTTGAGAAATACTAAGGACCAATGGTTGGTTTATGGCGAGTCAGATCTGAAACTTATGGGGTTCACAAACTCTAACTTTCAATCTGACCATGATGACAGCAGGAGCGTGTCGGGTTATATCTTTACTCTGAATGGTGGAGCCATCTACTGGAAGAGTTCCAAGCAGCATACTGTGGCAGACTCTGTTTGTGAAGCGGAGTACATCACAGTATCGGATGCCGCGAAGGAAGCTGTGTGGCTGAGGAAATTCATCAACAAGCTCAGAGTAGCACCCTCCCTCGATGGTCCGGTCCTGCTCTACTGCGATAGCACTGGTGCCACAGCTCTGGCGAAGGAACCCAAGCACATCAGCGGACGAAGCACATCTTGCACCACTTCCACCTGGTCTGGGAGATCGTGGATCGAGGTGACGTCGACCTTCAGAAGATCAACGGAAAGGAGAACCTGGCCGACCCCTTCACTAAAGCCCTGGTGATAAAGGAGTTCGACAACCACAAGTCGAAGATGGGCATTAGATGCTGTGCCGAGTGGCTTTAGGACAAGTGAGAGTTGTTGGGAAATGTGTCCCAAAAAGCCAATCGTCAAGCTGTTGACGGTTGAGCAACCAAGTATTATAATTGATTTGTTAATAAATAAAATATATTTGGCATTTTCATCATAAGCTTTCATCTTCTAATGAACTCCATTGTTATGATGAAGTCCTTAGGACTATTTAGATTCGATAAAGAGAGGATTTATCGATTAGTCCTTAAAATAGTTTACAATCAAATGATAGGCTGTTAATAAGGACGACAGCTTCAATCGAGCATAGGTCACTGTAGGCCATATGGGTTGGTTGTCCTCTTAACCAAAGAGTGTGGAGACACTGGTATGGCATACAGGTGAGATATACTGGTACATCATCATTGAACATGACCAACTCCAGAGTATTCTACTATCGAGAATGTCTTTGATGGGATATAGGTATAAGTGTCCCTTAGACTTGAGATCACCTCAGTGACTTGCAAGCAACTCACTGTGCTTTGGTACTGGACTAATTGAATTTCTAATTCAGGGATGGAAGGCTTCTGGGCACAGTCAAGTACTTGCGAAGTCAGAGTGTGATCGAGATGGGATTGACCACTCCAAGAGTTGGAGAAGAATGAGTCACTGTATTTTAATTTAGCAAAACCTTAGTCAGGATAATCCATTAGATGGATTTGATATTTTGAAATACAATGTGGACAACCTGATCAGAGTTGACAGTTGAACTCTGGGGTGTCCTATGATCATTTTGGTAAAGGAGATGAATTATATGAAAACCATATCCACATGGGTTCTAAGGATGTTGTTCTACACATTCGACCTATCGATCGTCGGGTACCATTGCTAGATGGTCACTTTGATTGATACAAGAATTTATTTCTATGCTACCGGCTTAAGTTTGGACCTATGAGGTCACACACATTAGAGTTCATGATCCGATCGGATGGTTGATCAATGATTAAGAATCGTTCTAGGGTTAAATGTTCAATACGATTGACATTTATCCCAGTGCAAGTGTTGCAGGAGGATCGATTAGCAATTCGATTGCTAATTGGCTTAATTTTATTAATCCAACGAGCTGAGATTAAGTTTAATTAAATATGATTTAATTAGATTTAGTTTGGGCTTGATTGGATCAAGTCCAATTGGTTTATTGGATAAGCCAAGTGCAATAAAAAACTAGTCCTAGTTCAACTAGGACTTGGGTCAATCTAATTTTTAATTTGATTAAAAAATTAAATCAGATTTAAATCTAATTTAATCTGATTAAAATAGATTCTTAATTAGGTTAAGACCTATTTTAATTGAGTTGATCTAATTTTTGTTTGATTTGGTTTGAGAAACCAAATTAAAACAAGTCATAAGATAGAATCCTAGTAAGACTAGGATTCCACCTTGCGCCACATAAGCCTTCCCCATGCCCTCTCTCTCATTCAATGCCAGTCTCATCTTATGTTGTGTGATAAAAGCCCTCTCCCAGGTCTCTCCCATGTTCACAAAAGGTTTCCTCTCTTCTTGCTTACATGGAAGGTGGTTTTGATCAAATCAAAGAGGAATAAGTTTGGATTTCGAATTCTATGAGATAGAGTTTTAGAAATCCAAAACTCTTTCAATTTTGCAGCGAATTTATCCAATTTTTTTTTAAAATTTTTGTGGTTTTTAGGGTACATATTTTGCACCCTTTGCTAGTGATCCATGCATGAAAATAAGGAGGAGGTGCACAAGAGTTGGGCGCCCCTTATCTTGCCATGTTTGGATAAGCCTTGACTAGGTATTTGACCTAGACAAGGACTCTATCATATCTCTCTATATAAAATTAGTTTCTTCATGAAATTTTTGAAAAAGATAGATTTGAGAGACCTTTGAGCCATCCAAAAATCAGTGAGAAAGATCTTTGGGTCGTGGAGATATAATAGACACAAGATAGGGTGTCTAGAGAGAAAACGAGAAGAAGAAGAGGGTCTTCTTCTAGGGTTGTTTGTTTTCATATCTTTCCTTCCTCCATCTTGAGTTTCCTGAGAGTGTCTCAGATCTGAAACTCCTTCTCCTACTTTTCATCTTTGGAAGATTTCAAATCAATAAGAAGAAGGTACCTGATCAACCATCAAAGAAGGATCAGCGTAGTACTAGCATACTGTGCTGATTTCCTGAAGCAAGACTTCTGATTGAGATTCATGGGCTCGTGTGGATGACTCCTAAAGGCTGAACTCATGTGTGGCTTGCAACATCATCCTCAAGCCTGGATCAGTAAGGTTAGAACATCTAACTTGCAAGGTAATAGATATGATCTATTGTTTAATACATACATTAGATGTAGTATAAAAACATGTTGATATGATCAACATGTAGTCCATGCTGTATATATATATTTTAATTTTTGATTTAATTCTATGTAATAATCATGTAATAGGATCTTAGATCTAGAGATTCTTTGATTTTATAAAATAAATTTTGATTTATTTTAGTCTTCTGCTGTATGATCTTAAAAAAGTATCAAGATCTAACCCTGAAATCCTAGATCTGGTTCCTTCATGATCAACCATCGAAGAAGGATCAGCATAGTACTAGCATACTGTGCTGATTTTCTAAAGTAGGACTTTTGGTCGAGATTTGTGGGCTCGTGTGGATGACTCCTAGAGATCGGACATATGTGCGATTTGCAACATCATTCTCAAGCCCAGATCAGCAAGGTTAGAACATCTAACTTGCAAGATAATAGATCTGATCTATTGTTTAATACATACATTAGATATAGTATAGAAACATGTTGATATGATCAATATGTAGTTCATGCTCTATATATTTTAATTTTTGATTTAATACTATATAATAATCATATAATAGAATCTTAGATCTAGAGATTCTCTGATTTTAAAAAATAAATTTTGATTTATTTTAGTCTTCCACTGCCTGATCTTGAAAAAGTTTCAAGATCTAACCCTGAAATCCTAGATCTGGTTCCTTCACCAATGTCTATTTGGAATATTGGACTCATTATCATGCATCTTAATAGAAGATAATGATCAAATTATCTCATAACTTTATCCCTTTATGGATCTAATAATTTAGAAGATTTAATTTCATTGATCTGAGAATAAGAGAAGAAGATGACCTGTAAGCTGTAAATCCTCTTACTGACTTCACCAAGTCATATAAAGGATTAGACACAAGCTGATCTAAAGACACCTAAATCAGTCACACTGATTCATCTTAATGGCATGGGTCTATACAAATTGACTAGTGAACTAATCGAAACATAATTTGTTATATTAGTCAGGTAAGTGAGATCAGTGAGAGGGATGTGCCCTTAACTCACCATAGACACATCTAGGTGAATGCTCCAAATTAAAAACTACTTGATTGAATCTGTCAAACTTACCTTAGACACTAATTGGTTAATTAATTTTGATTTGATTCATTAGAAGATTCGAGCTCAACCATAGAGTCATGATCATGGTCCATTTATTAGGGTTAAACACATGGACTTGAACAAACTTCAACTATTGAGATTGATCTAGAAAAATTCTGACCTAATCTAATTCAACAGTTGATTAGATTTAACCAATTTTTCTACTTGGTCCATATGTGTTCTAACTCTAGGTCTAACCCATTAGAAAGATCTGATTCAAGCTAACCCTTTGCCCATCGATTTATATGGTATCTTAATGATCTTCAATTCTCAAATCCAGATCATTCAAAATTTAATTCATAATTAAATATGTGAGATGTGTATTTCAGTCTATAGAACTATTCTACAAGAATTTCAGATGAAGCATACCATATGTTTTAATTCATGAAAATAAATTTTCATAATATGTTTAACAATTAAACATGCATAGTTATGATCTAAACTTCATACATACATCTCATGCATCATAACAACTTTTAGATCAATACTGATTACATCATATATATCATGCTATTCAGATTTAAAATAATTTTATATCTAAATTTTATCTTATTATAATGAGTCATAAATTATTTTAGATCTCATCTAAACATATTTATGATCAAAATAATAAATAAAAATTTATTTACTTTTTTTCTTCATGAAATCAGATCATAATGACATCTCTGCATGTCATAAGAGAACCTATCGAATAGGTAAAAGAAAGATTAATCTCTTTAATCTCCCATGACTAGACGGTCTGATTGTTGGGATACGTAGACGATTTCATACATATATTTTGAAATATTTTTAAAAAAATTATAGTGAAAGATAACTAGATTAATCAAATTAATCTAATATGCATATGATCTAATCATCAAATCAACCTACTCTAAGTTCTATGACATGTTATGTTGTATATAAAATCTAAAATAATCTGAAGATAAAATCAGCATGCATGCATATGAGCAGTAGATCACATCTACTTCTAATCTAAGTTCAGAACTCCATACCTGATCACAGTTTGATGATCTCTACTATTGAGAGATATGGTGAGGAGGATCCTTACTGGTTGCATGCAGCCACACATGTATCTGACCTCTATAAAAAATCTACTCGAAGCCTCGATGGATTGATCTTCTCGGGAGTGCTAGCTTGCGCGAAGACCTTCTTCTTGATCGATCTGGATCTTTTCTTCAAATCTCTAGCATTTTTTTAGAGATTGAAGATGAACTTCTAGAGGATATGAAGAGGTGAAATAAATATTGAGAGGAAAATAATTTTTTTCTAATTTATTCCCTCTTCCCAAACCCTTAGAACAAAAATCTGAAATTCAGATTTGAGAGAGGACCATCCTCTCTATTTTTTATGCCATGAACCATGCCTAAACTTCTACCACATGAAGATCTCTCTTCTAGTATCTTACACACATAAAAAAAACCACAAAAGCCTCTTTTATAGGCATGTAAAGAGGTGGGGTGAAGAGTCCTAGTGATCCTAGGCTCTTACAGATTCTACCTCCCTTCACAATTGCACATCCCATAATATATCAAAAAAAATATGGGATGCCCCTTCTTATATTTTCTTACGATAAATAAGTTCTCTAGCTAATCTCTTATAAAAAAACTCCTCAAAATATCACACATATAAGGAGAGAAAAATTTATTGGCATGGAGAGGTTGATTTGGATGAAAATAGATTCTCCTGATAAGGAATATTTTGAAATCCAATTTCAATTTTTTTTTTATCAAAATCAAATCAAATTTGGAAGAGAGATAGATAAGGGGAAGAACTTTTTTTTGTAAAAAAATATCATATAAAATAATTTTGTGTGTAGAGATATATGACGTGCAATCTAGATTGGTGCAGGGAGAAGAATCCTATTCCAATAAGGACTCTAAGTTTCCTTATATGAATCCAAAGTAAATCACATATGATTTCATCCAAATAAAATATATGAAATCTAATCTAATTAGATTTATAAATTTTTAATCAAATCTTAATCAAATTAAGAATTGATTGAACCAAAGTTTTGATCAAATCAGGGATAATTCTCCCTTAGCAATTAGATCATCTCATAACCTAATAAGGTCAAATCTAATTGAATCCAATTCAATTAGATTTTATTTAATCCTCTTTTCTCAATAAAATTGAACTAATTAATAATTTAATTACTAATTAATTTTTTATTAATTCATTAAAATTTGATGAATTAATTTATTATAACTTTTGCATAAGGTTAATCATCAATCGAATTGATGATTAAGCCCTTGAATGATTCTCAATCGTTGATCAGCCACATGATCAGTCAAAAATTTCTTTTGAGTGTGACCCCATAGGTTTGAACCTAAGTCGATAGCATAAGAATACCTTTCTGAATCAATCAATGTAACCATCTAGTAATGATGATTCGACGTCCGGATAGGTCAAATGATAGCGAAGCAACATTCAAGAATCTATTGGCGTATGGTTATCATATAATTCATCCCTTTAATCCTAATGCTCAAGAATGACCTAAAATTTAACTGTCAATCCTAGATAAGTCATCCACATTATATTTCAATCTTTTTCAAATCCATCATATGGATTATTCGGGCTCCAGTTTTGCTAAATTGAAATACACTGATGCATATCTCCTACTAATTCAGAGGGGTCAATTCCATCTTGACTCACGCACCGACTTGACAAGTACTTGACTATACCCAAAAATCTTTCATCACTAAATTAAAAATTTAGTTAGTCCAGCACCAAAATACAGTGAGTTGCTTGTAAGTCACCATGGTGATCTTAGGTCGGAGGGACACTTATATCTATACCCTTCGTGAGCTACTCTTGACAGCAGAGTACTCCGCAGTTGGTCATGTTCAGTGATGATATACCCCTACATCTTATCTGCATGCCATACTAACATCTCCATACCATTTGATTATGAGGACAACCAATGCATATGGCACACAACGACTTATACTTGATATCGCTATCGTCCTAGTAATTGCGTATCGTTTGGTTGTGAACCAGTTTAAGGACTATACGATAAATCCTCTTTTATCGATCAAAGTAGTCCTAAGGATATTATCATAATATAGGAGCTCGTTAGAAAATATAATTTTGTGATGAAAAATACTAAATAATTTTTATTATTTATCAATTAATATACATTTATAATTAGCACAATCGTCAAATAATTGGCTTTAGGATACAATTTCCAACACTGATGATCTCATCAATCCAAGTACTAGGCTACTAAAATCTAAAATCTAATTCATATATAATCACATCAGCATACAATTATTGATAAACTATTTTATGCCATGAACATATCCTTAATCTTATCAGTCATGTTCTTTATCTAATCTAATTAGATTTGATGCATCATATACATCATATTAGATCTAAAATATATCTTACACTGATTATAAAATATTAATTTTAGATTTGATATCATATAAAAAATTAATTAGATACAAACATGAATGCATAAGGAATAAATTTTTGATAAAATCTATTTCATGCAGTGCTGAATTTTGATAGGATTTAGATCTAAATATCCATCAAAACAGATCTAATTTAAATCTAAAATAAACTCTACTTTATTATGAAAATAAAAATATTAAAATTTTATTAAAATATATTTAAAATATATTTTAATTCATATTATTATTCCATCAAAAATTTAGCAACAGTAGAATTCTGTTATAACAAACTTAGAACAACCTTAATCAATAATTGATTAGGCTTATCTAATCCAATCAAAATTAGATCAAAAATTTTATACAAATAGATTTAAATCAAATTTAATATCTCACAAAAAATTTCAATTATATCTTATATAATTAATTCCAAAAAGTTCAGTTATGCATGCATGTATTTCAGATCTGCTCTGATACCAATTGAAGGGAAGAAAAACTGTTTCTCTTCGGATAGCTCAGATTGTATCTAAAAATATTTTTATTAATCTACATGAATAAGAATCAAATCTTTATCTGATTAGCAGTAGAACCAAAGATCAAATCTTAAATAATCTAAATTAAACCTTCACGGAGGCCTAGATGTGCAGATCCTCTACTTTGCATGCATGCTAGACGCCGCAAAAAGGTCGGATGAACTTTGATCTTTGCAATCTAATCTAATGAGAGAAAAGATATGCTAGTGTGATACCTCACACCAGCAGGTGGGATGCCCAAAGAGGGCCCACGCCCAAGGGAGGAGGGGTGGCACCAAAGGGGAGAGGTTAAGGAGAAGAATAAGGGCTTCTCTCTTCTCACGCCTCTCTCTCTCTTTCTCTCTTCTCTTAATCTAATTTATTTACTATACATCCATAGGTAGAGACTCTTTCTATTTATAGATGATTCTTATGACCCAATAAGTATAGAAGTTCTAACTCAAATCTAATTTGAATCAGTCCAATACTCATAAAAGAAGAATTCCTACATGAGATAGAATTGCCATCACATATGACAACCCTTTGCACCCAATTCCTCACCCACATGGGATGCCCCAAACTAGCACCATTCTAGATGTTGGTTGGCCCACATGAGAAAAAAATTTCAGTGCAAGAAATATTTGTCATATCTCATCCAAAATGGATCCGATTCGAATCTAATTCGAAGCTGGTTCGAAATAATTTTGAAAGGCTGTCAATCCCAAACTCTTTAGGTTTTTTGTACCAAATCTAACTTAAATTTTTAGACTCAATTAAGCCTAATTAATTTCAATCTAATTTAAAATTAATTAGCACTTAAATCTAATCTTTTATATGCTCCATAGATCATAGATTAGAAACTGTTCATCCCTAGGATCGAACTTGAACCTCATGTATAGTGCTAGCTAGACATAGTCAACTCTTCAATCCCGTATGACCTTTAACTTAATTCTCAATCAAGTTAGCTTATATATTCAATCAAGTTAAGTGCTTCCAAATTGGATATACAAACATAGGCCAATTTTTTCTTACGTTGTCTGATTTGTGTGCATGACTCCATAGGTTTAAACACTAAGCTGATAGTACAGGAACTATTTTTATACTAATCGAGATATCATCTAGCAATAGTTTCTGATATCCAGATATGTCGAGTTATCATAAAAAAATATTTTAGAACTCATACACATAGTTATCATATAATTCATCCTTTTGATCATGGATGCTCGAGGATGGTCTCAGGTTAACTACCAATCGAGATTGCTTCATCCATATTGTATTTTAACTTTTTAAATCTATCTCATGGATTATCCTGGTCAAGACTTTACTAAATTAAAATACAGTGATACTTCAACTTCAATAATCCAGAGAGGTCAATCCCATCTAGATCTATACACAGACTCGAAAGTACTTGACTGTACCCAGTAGCCTTCTGTCACTACATTAAAAATCCAGATAGTCTGGCACCAAAGCACAGTGAGTTGCTTCCAAGTCACTATGATGATCTTAGGTCTAAAAGATACTTATACCCATATGTTTCGTGAACAGCTCTTGATAGCAGAATGCTCAACAGGTGAGTCATTTGTTCAATGATGATGTACTCCAACATCTCACCTGTATGCCATACCAGTGTCACCACACTCCTTGGTTAAGGGAACAACCAACCCATATGGCACACAATGACCTCCACTAGATAAACATTATCATCCTATAATGACGTATCATTTGGTTGCGAACATGTTTAAGAACTATATGATAAATTTTCTCTTTATCGTATGCTAGCATAGTTCTAAGGACTTCATCACAGTATAAGAGTTCAAAAAAGATGTTACTTTGTGATAAAAAATATCTGAATAATTTTTATTCAATAATCAATAATTCATATATAAAGAAAAACTCAATCGTTATACGATTGATTTTAGGATATAATTTTTAACATATGTCTGCTTTTTTACCTCTTGCCTGAATTCTTTGAACCTTTTAAAGGCTTCAGACTTGTGTTTTATAAGAAACACATACTCATACCATCACAAATCATTAATAAAGATGATGAAGTACTTATATCCATCTCTGATCCATACATCAAATGGGCCACACACATCGATGTGTACCTGGACTAGTAACTCAGTTGCCTTTCCCCTTATCCCATAAAGGATAACCTAGCTATTTTTTTTAAAGACATGATTCACATATCAAAATTGACTCAAATTTAACTAAATCAAGGATCCCATTCTTTTTAGTCTATTTATCCTATCCTCTTCAATATGGCCAAGTCTATAGTGCCACAAGTACTTATGGTTAAATTCATCTTTGGATCTCTTTTGATCTACGATACTTACTATTTGCTCATTTAAATTCGTATTAGTATCAACATGCAAGTGATAAAGACTGTCAATTAAAAGATCAGATGCAACCAATTTATTTCATAAATAAATAGAATAAAAGTTTCTATTAAATAAAAAAATAAATCCATCCTGTGCTGGTACAGAGATCGAAATCAAATTTTGATTAGCTACAAGAGTAAAATAACAATCTTTTAAATCTAATCTAAAGCTTGATAGTAATCAAAGAGGATAGGTTCCAATGACTTCTACAGCAACTTTTGCTCTATTGACGATTCGAGGGGTCATGTCACCTTTCTTCAACCTTCTATTTCCTATTAGACGTTACATTGAAGTATATATATGAGCACTAGAATTAAAGTCCAATACCTAACTAGAAGTAAAAGAAACTGTTAAGGTAGATTCTATTATGAGCATACTTTCAGAAGGTTGATCATCCTTTTTCATCTTTAGACTCTCCAAGTAAGATGGATAGTTTCTTCTCCAATGGCTATCAGAGTTGCAGTGAAAATACTTTTCTTTCTTCACAGCTTTCTTTGGAGTGTCCTTCTTAGGCTTGCTCTCCTTCTTCTATTTCTTTGCAGGCTTATTCTTTTTTTTCTCTTGAGACTTTCTCTTGGAAGGTGCTTGCTCAACATCAAGAATAAAGTCTCTTGAACTTTTTAAGGTACCCTCAGCAGTGACCAGCATATTGACCAACTCGGATAAGTTGTAGTCCAATTTGTTCATATGATAGTTTATGATAAACTATCCAAATGAACTAGTCAAGGATTGGAGGACCAAATCGATCTTTAATTCCCTCTGCATATTAAGCCTGAGCTTCTCAAGCTCCTTTAGGTCCTTGATCATTGTCATATAATGATTATAGACTAACTGTCTGTCACACATCTTCATATTGAACAATCGCTTAGACAATTTAAAGCATGCGGTTCGGCTCTGCTCACCGTATAATTTTTGTAGGTGAGTGATCATGGCATGGGCAGTGGGCATGTGTTTATGCTAGCTCTATAACTCGTTCGACATGAAAACTAGAATATAACACTTCACCCTAAGGTCATCTTCCATCTACTTGTCCAGAGCAGCTCTTTGCTCTACCGTAGGATGAGTTGGTAAGGCTGGAGGATTCTGATTGAGTACATACCCAATTTTTTTGGATGTCAGGATTATCCTGAGGTTTTTAAGCCAGTCCTTTTAATTTGTACCAAATAGTCGGTTGGTTTCAAAGATGTGGGCTAGTGGGTTAAAGGCCGACATTGTTCATCTATGAGAGTAGAGATTCTAGTTACATATTTATACTTAAAATTTATATTTGCTCTAGGTACTTTTAGATGCAAATAGACTCCCATTATTTTTTTAGATTTTGATACTCTTCGGGTGAAAAGCAAAAATCTGATGCGACTAATGCAAGGTTTCTAGTGGGTACTATAGTCCCACGGATGTCATGCATCTCACCTAACAGTTATTGATGCCACGTACACCGATGTCTAGGCAACTTTTTGCCTCGATGCTTCTCTAAGCATATTGCAGTGACTTGATCTTTAAGTCATGAAAGCTCAGATAACACATATTACCCCATTCTTTAGTTAAGATTGATCCACCATTCACAAGCAGATGTGAAACCGTCATTGAGTCTCTCAGATAATACATATTGGGTCTAACCTCATCTTCACCTTGGAGCAACTCTTTACTAATAGAGTGGTTGTGTGTTCATGATGCAACTGAATCACTGCAATCAGTCGAGAACAATCAACGTCAGTACCATGCCTGCACTTCTATAATAGTGGAAGAACATAAGGCTTAATATTAATTAGGAAGATTTAGATTAGATCTCATCTAATCAGTCATCACATGATCGATCTAATTGGCATAGGCTAAACCAAAACTCCTTAGTAACTAATAAACCCAATCATTCAATTAGCCAAGTAAGTGAGACCGATGGGAGGGTACACTAATAACTCATCATAGGCAAAATTGTCTAGGTGAGTAGTCTTCCAATTAAAAATCATCAATCGAGTCTTGCCTTAGACACCAAATAGCTTATTGATTTCAATTAATCAATTTAGGTGAATCAGATTCAAGCCATAAAGTCGGATTAGGTTCTTAGGTTGACTCAATTCTACATATGGGGTTTAATCAATTCAATCTATAATACTTGTAGAATCATAAGCCCAATTGATCTAATCTAAATCAATACTTGACTCAGTTTGATCAATAGCTATATCAATTTTAACCTAATATGATCTAATTATAACCTAAGATGTAATTCATTGACCTAATACAAAACTACCCATACCTAACAATTCATGCACACACTAATTTTAGATTATAAAATAAATTTTAGATCTAAATTTATTACATAAAAAGTAAGTTTTTGATTCTTGAAATACTTTTAGAACATGTATGCAATCATATATCATATACATAAAAAAATTTAAATTTTTTAGAAATCAATTTTAGATCTAAACAGACCATCATATATCGCATATACGAAAAATTCAGATCGTAAAAATTTAATTTCTAACCTATGCATGCTGTCATATATTGCATATATAAATAAAAATCAGATCTAAAATACTTTTCAGATCTGAATATAAATATATACATCTGATGTATTATCTAAAATTAAAATTTTAAAAATTATTTTTAAAACTTTTATTCTTCTTTCATATATATGAATATGTAGCTCTGATACTACTGTTAGATTTTCTATACGTACTAGTGCATGTAAATTTTAAAACTTTTTTAAATTTAAAATATATTAAAAAAATTAAATTAAAAAGTTTTTAATCTAAGCATGCATTCATCATATAAAAGTACTTATGAATCTAGTTCATATACTGAAATTAACATAAACTGATATTAAGAATAACAAATGAAAGTCTGTAATCAATTCACATACTTGAATCAATTTTTCTTTGCTTCAAATCTGTAACTGAGGTTGAATCCAATTCAATCCTTGAATCTGAGATCTGAATAGGTTCTGAATCAGCAGCATAAGCATCTTGACTCTACGAGTATCTATAGGGCCGGTCTAAATAGATCTTCTTGACTCCTGCTTGCTTGAACCAAAAGTCTGAATAGGCTTGAACCAAGCTTGGAGAGGCTTTTAATTTTGAAACCCTTTGATTTTTTTTTTTGATTTTTGAAGAAATCAAGAACTTTTCTTCATTCTTCAACTAATCAAGAAGAACAACAACCAAAAAGTAGTTGTAAATAACTCCCAACAAACTTAAGAAGAAAAGGAAGAAACCAAGAAGCTTGTGGCACCAACAATTGACACCAACACCTAGATGCCGCCCACCTCTCTTTGAGCTCCAATGAAGGATGCCTAGAGAGAGAGGATGTGGGTTAGAGAGAGGAAGAGGAGGGGAGGCATAGGCATAGTAACAGGTGGCAGCAAGGAGGAAAGAATTGATCTTATGTGAGAAGCAAGGGCTAGGGTCCTTTATATAAACAACTTAAGGGTGTTCTAATCAAATTAGGATCCCTCCTCCTAATCATATTAGAAGTCCTAGCCTTAATATACTTGAACCAAATAAATAGAGTGCCATCCAAAATTCACCCAAGTCCACACCCAGGGTTCTTAATAAATAAAATCAAGAAAGAGCTTAATGAATAAAATTAAGAAACTCTTTCTTGATTTAATTCAATCCATAAATTAAATATCCAACCATTGGATCTTATTGAATCAAATTTAATTAGCTTCAAATCAAGTGTTGGAATTGGTTAAAACTTATCATATAAGTAAACCAACCATAAGAAAAATTGGGTTTACCTAGGTGCTAGCTATTGAAAATTATGTCCCAAAGTTAATCATCGATCTGTTGATGGTTGAGATTATTATTATAATTATATATAAATTATTAAATTAATAAATATTATTTAATTTTTCATGACTGTGTACATCTTATTTTGAACTCCTGTTATGTGATGAAGTCTTTAAGACTATTTGATTCGATATAGGAGGATATGTCATTTAGTTTTTAAATCTTAAGTTCATGATCAAATGATATACTATTATTAGGACAATAGCTATATCAAGTATAAGTCATTGTATGCCATGTATGTTAGTTATCCTCTTAACCAAAGAGTGTGGAGACACTAGCATGGCATGCAAGTGAGATGTAGAAGTATATCTCACTGAATGTGACCAACTACCGAGCACTCTACTATCAAGAGTAAATCACGAAGGATATGGGTATAAGTGTTCCTTCAACCTGAGATCACCACGGTAACTTGCAAGCAACTCACTATGCTTTGATGTCAAACTACCTGAATTTTTAATTTAGTGATGAAAGATTTTTGGGCACAGTCAAGCACTTAAGAAGTTGGTATGTGAGTCAAGATGGAATTGATCGCTCCAAATAAGTATGCATTAATGTATCAGTATATTTCAATTCAGTAAAATCTCGATCGAGGTAATCCATATGATGGATTTTAAAAATTAAAATATAATATGGATGACCATATCAAGGTTGACAGTTAAACCTTAAGTCACCTTGAGTATTTGGGTCAAAGGGATGAATTATACAGTAACCATATGTCAATAGGTTTTTGAATAATGCTTCGTAATTTTTCAACCTATCCGGATGTCGGGTATCATTGCTAGATGGTTATTTTGATTGGTATAGAAAGATTATATTTATACTACTAGCTTAGGATCGAACCTATGTGGTCACACTCAAAAGAAGTTTCTGACGGATCATATGGCTAATCGACGATTAAGAATCATTTTAGGATAAAACAGTTAATTCGATTGATGATTAACCTTGTGCAAAAATTATAATAAATTAATTCACTGATTATTGATGAATTATAGAAGAATTTATTAGTAATTAAATTATTAATTAGCTTAATTTAATTGAGCATTGAGGTTTAGATCAAATCTAATTGAATTGGATTCAATTTGATTTGACCCGATTAGGTTATGAGATGATCTAATCGCTATGGGTGTTTGATTTTTGATTTGATCAAAATTTGAGCTCAATTAATTTTTAATTTGATTAAAATTTAATTAAAGTTATTTTTTATCTAATAAAATTAGATTTAATAGTCCAATTGGGTCTAACATAATTTGATTGGATTAAGAATCTAATTGGATGAGAAAATAATTCGAATTCAAATCTCTTGCACCTCCTTTCTCTGCACCCTCTTATTATTCACATAAGAAATTTTTTTTACATAAATTTTTCTCATACCCAGAAGCTTTTCTACATCTACACCTAATTTTTTTGAATTAGAAATTGATTGGTTTAAATTTGAGTTCAAATGGATTTGAATTTGAATGAAAATCTAAAGTCCAAATTGAGTTGGACTCTTCTCTTCACGCCATCAGCTTTCTCCATGCATAAAGTACTTTTGTATGAGATTTTTTACACCAATATAATGTTGGTCAAACCCTCTCTAAGTTTATAAAATGAAAATAAATTTTGATTTAAATTTTAATTCAAATTTGATTTGAATTGATGATAAGGATCAATCAATGTTTGAAATTGAACCAAAACTACCTTTTTCTTATCCTTATCTTCCATGGGACGCCATCCTTGAGAAGGGATCAGTTTTGTGTGAGATTAGAAATAATTTTTGGTGTGAGAAATTTGAGAATTGGGGCATGAAAAGTTGGGAGTGGGTTGGGCTTCCGTGCATGAGAAACAGAGAAAGTGTTCTTCCTCTCGGGTGTGAGGTGTAGGGTCTAGGGTTTCAACTCTAGATTTTATGAGAAAAAAAATACAAGAGTGAGTCTTATTCAATCTCCCACACCACTACCTCCTTATAAAGCTTCATCTTCTGATTTGGAGGAGTCTGGGAGATCCGAAGGAAGGAGCTTGGATCAACCATCTAGAGCCTTCGACATGAGCTAGTACTCTCACGAAGGAAGATCCGATTAGGGCTTCGAGTGGACGATCTATAAAGGTCAGACAATCTATGCAATTGCTCAGTATTAGTGAGAGCTTCATTCCATATCTACCAGTAGTGGAGATCATCAATCTATGAAAAGGTGATGAGTTCTGAATTTAACCGATGTGATCTAAAGATTAGATTAGATTCAGGGTATCGATGTGATCGATGCAGTTTTCTATTTTATATTAGATTTTATATATAAATTTTTTATATTATAGATACTTAATTGATAGTTTAGATCTGATTCAAGGTATGTTTAAAAGATTAAAGTATTTAATTTTTTATTTTTGATTGTAAAATTTTAAAAATATATGCTTTGAACTACCTATTTTCTCTTCAATTGGTATCAGAGCCAGACTTTTTATGACATGAATTTTTTGCATATAATTTGATATTATATGCATTTAGATCTATAATTTAATTTAGATTAAATTTGATATATGATATTTAGATCTGAAATTAGTTATAGATCTGATCGCATAAACTGATATAAGATTATGCTGTTGTAAGGTTTATCCCTTACAGTGCAAAGGTTATCCTAGTTTGTATTGATCTTTATAAAATTTAATTTTAATTATTTAAGTTAGATCTAAATAATTAATTTAAAATTTAAGTAGTATAGTAATATGATTGGATTGATCCTCATAGCTGTCCGATCATAGAAAAAATTAGGGTTTGCAACTCTATTTACCCATTCGATGGGATCTTTTATGGCATGTAGGAGTACTGTGCAGTCTTTTCCATGATGATAAATCATGAAAAAAAATTTAAAATTTTATTTTAGGTCTAAAATAATATATATTATATTTAAAATTAGTATTTTAATCATTAGATGATTGATTGTAAAAATATTTTATATAATTAAAAACTACTTTTAAACATCGAATCCGAACCCATATCAACCCAAAACTTAATTAAAAATTAAGCAATCTAGATTTGAGAATCAAAGATCTAAGGCATTAATTTCATAATTTATGGGATAATGGATTAGCTCGAGTCAAGTCCATTTAACTGGGTTAGACCTAGGATTAGAAATCATTGATAATGGATCATATTAGTAATTGATCAAATCTAATTAAAAGTTAATTTTGATTGGATCAATTTTTTCTCTTGATCAATTTCAATAGTTGTAGTTGGTCAAGTCCATGTCTTTGATTAGACCAATATGGACTTTGATCGTAGCTCCGTGGTTGAACCTAAGTCTATAAGTTGATCAAATTGAAAATGACTAACTAATTGGTGTCTAAGGTAAGTATGGTAGCTTTGATCGGTGGTCATTAAGTGGGAGCTATTCGCATAGATTGAATCTATGTCGAGTTAATGGCATATCTCTCTCATCGATCTCACTTATCTGGCCAACATGGTAAATCATGTTTTGATTAGATCACTTAATGATTGGGGTTGACCCATGCTAACTAGAAAATCAGTATGACTGATTTAGGTGCCCCTAGTTCAACTTGTCTTGAGTCTTCTTCATGACTTGGTAAAGTCAGTGGAAAGATTTAGGACTAATTGTGGGATCAGCTTATGCCTAATCTTCTTTAATCTGACTTAGTGAAGTCAGTGGGAGGATTAAGATTAACTGGTCAAGTCTTTTCCCATTTCTCAATTCAACTAATTAAATCTTCTAAAATTGTTAGGTTCCTAAAAATGAAATGTTATGGTGATAACTAGATCATAGCCTCTCATTAAGTTGGATGATAATGGGTCCAACAGTTTAGATGATCATTGGAGGTGCCACATGCTTAGTGCTCATCTAGCTGTCGAAATTATCATTCATAATATGTTGATTTAGTTGTGTCTTTCTGATGATGATCAGGTTGGCCAAGCCACACTCGGACCTGGTCACTCATTTATTAGATGCACTAAATTCTAGTATGTTAATGGTTGGATTTAATCAAAACTTTTAGTACAGGTGCTGCACGCCTACTGAAGAGGTGTTTGGGGTAAAATTGAATGCTAAAAATTATTTGATGAAATAATTGGTTAAGAACCTACCCATGGGTGTACAGGGGTTGGTCGAGCCACACTCGGGCCCATGTGTAGCCTATGTGGATTCTAGTACCCACTAAAAAATTAGTGTAATTTCTCGAATTGAAGGTAGAGGCTAGTACTTTGAATAAAATAGTGGAAGAACTTTTAGACTAAAATCCATGTCTTTAGTCTTAATCAATTCATATATGAATTAGATTTTGATTTTTTTTTTACAGTTATGAAAACCATCTTATCGCTCTGATCACTATTAGATAGTGATAAATTGATGGGATCAAATTTTGTTAGATGGTATCAAAAGCTCAAAATAATCTTGGAGCATGAACAGATCTTGTATGTGTTGACAAATCTGGCACCCAAGGAGCCAGCTTCGAACATGCATAGCATGGTCAGAGACACTTATCAAAAGTGACTCAATAATCAAACTACGGTTTGTTGTATTATACTGGCAACAATAAATAATGAGTTTAGCCCTCATTTTGAGAATACTCAGCCACAGGACATGTTGCAAATATTGAACGAGTCCTTTGACACAGTTGATGATATTAAGAGGTACAAGACTAGTTCTGCCATCTTCAACACTTGAATGAGGGAAGGAGCGTTGGTCACCAATCATATACTGTATATGATCAAGATGATTAAGCGCTTAAGCAAGCTCAACTTTTTTTTGCATGAGCAGCTGGAGAAAGATGCAATTCTGAACTCTCTGCCCAAGTTCTACCTCCCTTTTCTTACTTATTTTTGAATGACAAAGCCTGCAGTCAACTATCACAGTTTGCTGGAGTTGCTACAGAACTTTGAGAAGGATCACCAGCTTGATAAAGAGTCAGTGAATATAGTGGGAGGGTCTTCTTCTGGATGTCGATCTCTTAAAAAAGGGAAGAAGAACAAGAAAAGGATGTAAAGTGTTGGGGCAACCAAGCCTAGTTCGACCAAAAAATCCAAGTTCGATCAGAGTCAGATAGAATGCTTCTACTGTGAGAAGTAGGGGCATTGAAAGAGGAATTGTCCTCAGTACATTACCTCCTTAGATCCGAATAGGTCGAGAAATAAGCAAGTTGTTGTTGGACAAGGAAATTATATGATAATACCTTATAATTTCTTAATTTGTAATTTTACTACCTAGGTATTAGATACTGAAAGTCCTTTTAATATTTATAATTCATTGTAGGGTCTACAGGTCAGTGAGAGATTTGAAGAAGGTGAAAGATTCCTCAATGTTGGAGATGGAAGATCAATTCCAGTTCTAGCATTAGGAATTATTAAGCTTGTATTCAAGTCGAATATAATTATTCTTAGTGAATGTCACTTTTGTCCTTCTTTTTTATTGAACATTATTTCTGTAGGCCTCTTGTCATGTTCAGTTATAAAATTTTAATAAAAAAAATAATTTTAATATCATTATTGTTGGTGCAAAAATCTGTCTGAGCCGGAGAAGCTGGAGTTGTGGGGGTCGCGGTCGCCGTCGAGACCTGCAAAAGAAGTCTAAACCGGAGGTGGGGTTGCCCCGGCAAGACCCTCCGATGCTCAAGTCAATTCTCTGCCTCAACAAGAATGGAGTGCTCGAACGAAAATTTTAGCAGAGTTTCTAGGTAAAAATGAGAGCTTAGAGAATAACGTATCTGGGGTCTTCTTTTATAGACGGGGGGAGCAGCGGATTGATAGCGACTATTTATGATCGCCTCGTCGTGGGCCGTATGGGGCCAGGAGGAATTTATCATGAAGAGTAATGGGGTGGAGTCGTGGCTGCCACCATGGCTCACCACGTGGAATCAGTTGCGTGGAGTGAAGCGGCATCCGTTGTCGTGACTCGCCAGGGAGTGGTGGAACCGCACAGGATCCGCCGCAGGGAGTGGAGTAGAATCGTGGCCATTATTACGGCCTGCCAGGGAGTAATGGAGCTGCGTAGGGTCCGCCGCAGGGAGTGGAGCAGAATCGTGGCCATTATTGTGGCCTGCCAGGGAGTGATGGAGCCGCATGGAATCCATCGTAGGAAGTGGAGCAGTGCTGTCCGTTACTGTGGCCTGCCAGGGGGTCCAGACTTGTCGGCCGAAGTTCGGTTGGAGTCTGTAGCTAGAGTCAGAAGCGAAGTCCGGCACCTGTAGGAGCTCGGATGAGGTCTTTCTGTAATCGAAGTTGGGGACGAAGTCCGGCTCCCATAGGAGCTTAGACGAAGTTTGTTCGTAGCCGGGGTTGGAGATGGAATCCGGCTCTTGTAGGAGTCCGGACGGAACTTACCATCGTTCGAGGTCGAGGATGAAGTCCGACTCCTGTAGGAGTCCGAACGGAGTCTTCATTCGATCAAAGTCGAGGGCGAAGTCCGGCTTCCGTAAGAGTCTGGACGAAGCTTACCAGCAGTCGAGGTCGAGGACGGAGCCCGACTCCCACGGGAGTCCGGGCGAAGCCTTCCAGCAATTGAGGTTGGGGACAAAGTCTGGCTTCCGTAGGAGTCTGGACGAAGCCTGTCTGCGGTCGAAGTAGAAGACGGAGTCTGGCTCCCGTAGGAGTCCGGATGAAGCTTGTCTGCAGTCGAAGTAGAAGACGAAGTCCGGCTCCTGTAGGAGTCCGGATGAAGCTTGTCTGCAGTCGAAGTAGAAGATGGAGTCTGGCTCCCGTAGGAGTCCAGATGAAGCTTGTCTGCAGTCGAAGTAGAAGATGGAGTCCGGCTCCCGTAGGAGTCCGGACGAAGCTTGTCTGCAGTCGAAGTAGAAGATGGAGTCCGGTTCCCGTAGGAGTCCGGATGAAGCTTGTCTGCAGTCGAAGTAGAAGACGGAGTCCGGCTCCCGTAGGAGTCTGGACGAAGCTTGTCTGCAGTCGGAGTAGAAGACGGAGGCCGGCTCCCGTAGGAGTCCGGACGAAGCTTGTCTACAGTCGGAGTAGAAGACGGAGTCCGGCTCCCATAGGAGTCCGGACGAAGCTTGTCTGCAGTTGAAGTAGAAGATGGAGTTTGGCTCCCGTAGGAGTCCGGACGAAGCCTATCTGCAGTCGGAGTAGAAGACGGAGTTCGGCTCCCGTAGGAGTCCGGACGAAGCTTGTCTGCAGTCGGAGTAGAAGATGGAGTCCAGCTCCCGTAGGAGTCTGGATGAAGCTTGTCTGCAGTCGGAGTAGAAGACAGAGTCCGGCTCCCGTAGGAGTCCGGACGAAGCCTGTCTACAGTCGAAGTAGAAGATGGAGTCCGGCTCCTGTAGGAGTTTGGATGAAGCTTGTCTGTAGTCAAAGTAGAAGACGAAGTCCGGCTCCCGTAGGAGTCCGAACGAAGCCTGTCTGCAGTTGAAGTAGAAGACGGAGTCCGGCTCCCGTAGGAGTCCGGATGAAGCTTGTTTGCAGTCGGAGTAGAAGATGGAGTCTGGCTCCTGTAGGAGTCCGGACGAAGCTTGTCTGCAGTCGGAGTAGAAGATGGAGTCCGGCTCCCGTAGGAGTCCGGACGAAGCCTGTCTGCAGTCAAAGTAGAAGACGGAGTCCGGCTCCCGTAGGAGTTCGGATGAAGCTTGTCTGCAGTCGAAGTAGAAGATGGAGTCTGGCTCCGGTAGGAGTCCGGACGAAGCTTGCCTGTAGTATCCCCGAGGGGTCTCTTCGAACATAAACTTCGACTGGGGGAGGTTTTACACCCAACACCAGTCCCCCTACTTTCGAGTTCGAGTTTCGATCGAAGGAAGTACAGAAAATTTTCACAGCCGAAGTCATTTTCTTGAAGTCTGCCCACGACCGCCCTCGAAAATCTTGGCATTTAATGCGCGCATGCTGGGGCCTTTTTCCGATTAGGGCGACCCAAAAAGTCTTTTCGAAATTCCCACCAGGACATGATCCTAAGCGTCACGCCATAAAAATCCGCGAACGGTCAACCCTATGCCGCGGTGAGGGGGACACGTGGTGGGCACTGGTTGGCCTAGGGACATCCGCCACCATAACTGCACCAGGCTCCGTTGCCTATTTAAGCCCCCACCTTTCCTCTAGGGGCTTCACTTTGCCTGAGGGTCGACGCCTTTCTTTCGCCTGAGAGCTTAGCCACTCAACCACTCCAACGGTGTCCCTTCTGACTCCGAGCGTCCCTCACGTCGGTCTTTCCCATCTCCGCCGGCTCTCCGCCATCTCTAGTCCCCCGAGTCTCTCCGAGGGGTTCCCCCACCGGGGCCTCTGCCCCGGAGGCCAATCTCAAGAGGATGCCTCGGACTAGGAAGAGTGCGAGGAGGAGAATAGCAGTCTGTGAGTTCTTCGATTGTCAAACTGCCGTTGAGGGTTCCCGTCGCCTTAAAGGGGGCTCGAGGGAGAATTCCTTCACCAACAGGGGTTTAATAACGGAGACAACCAGTGAAGGCATTCTGCCTGAGAATTTTGGAGTAGCTGAACGGGGCGACACCGGTCAAGGGGGCAGAGCCTTCATCACAAGCCATGGTGGGATCCTTGATGTCGTCAGGGCCGAGGGACCAAAAGCGGTCGGCACCGACGGTGGGGCAATAGAACTTGTTGTGGGGACGGTGGAAGTAGCGCATGCCGACCTTACCGGAACATCTAGGACGGTGGTTGTCGTGGAGCACACGGTGGTGGCGCATGTCTCCGGTGCCATCGCTGCCTCCGGGGCAACTCCGGTTCTTCTTGAAACAGGTCGTCGTTGCCGCTGTCGTTGCCTTTGCTGCCCCCTGAATTCTATCCCATCCTTTTACTCCTAGGATTGGGATTTCGGAGATGGAGCGGAACGAGGTGGGGGGAGAGAGCCGAGAGGTTTATCACACACACTGGAAAATGCGGCTGGGAAGGACAGAACCGAGAAGAGAAGTCTACAGCTTGAAGTGGCTTACGGTGTATCCCTTCCGAGCCTTGTAATAATATTTTCTTTTCTGGCCCTCCGGGTCTTATAACGTACATCTTGTTAATCGAAAAATGAGAAGGAGATTTTGTTACTTCGTCTGCACTTTGCATCGAATTGTTGTCTACCGAACTTCTTTCCTTTACCATTGTTGTTGTTGTATTCCCTTCTCTCTACTTCTCTTCTTTTCTTCCTTTTCTTCTTCTTTTTCTCTTTTTTTTTTTTTTTTTTGACGTCGTCCGTAGGTTGCCGGTAGTTGTCACGTCGGCTCGTCTTTCAGTTGTCCTTCTCTTTCAACCTCAATGGCTCTATGATGTATATTTGACGAATAATATGAGAAGGAAATTTTCTGCTACCTCTTTTACTCATGTGTTGAATTATCGCTTGCCGAGCTTCTTTTCGATCTTTGCGTTGTTCGGAGGTACCCGATTGCCATCGTATCGACTCATCTTTTTCGTGCATGGCCGCAGATTTGTTTGGGGCCGCTCGGGTTTGGCGCCCCCCATCAGGGCTCGAGCTCGGAGGTCTGAGCTTCCGTCACCCTGAGGAAGTCATCTCATCTCGGGCTTGCGTTGCAAGCTTCCTTGAAAGCTGGGGTTCTTGATAAGAACCCCAACCCTTGCTGAGATGGGGTTCTCTGCATCTTTGACGCTGTTTGTTTTCCATTCGTCGCTAACGTAGTCCATCGCTTTCCCTTTTAACTCCTCTCCCCTTTTTCTTTTTCGAGTGAAATTTTTTCCTTCGCTCTTGGTGGGGCTGCGGGAGTCCGGCTTCTGTAGGTGAAGTCGGGATGAGGTCCGGCTCCCGTGGGAGTTCGAACAGAGTCTACCTGCAATTGAAGTCAGAGGCAAAATTTGGCTCCCGTAGGAGTCCAGGCGGAGCTTACCAGTAGTCGAAGACGGGGATGAAGTCCGACTCCCGTAGGAGTCCAGACGAAGTTTACCTGTAGTTGAAGTTGGAGACGGAGTCTGGCTCCTGTAGGAGTCCGGACGAAGCTTGTCTGCAGTTGAAGTTGGAGACAGAGTCTGGCTCCCGTAAGAGTCCGGACGGAGCTTGTCTGCAGTTGAAGTTGGAGACGGAGTCTTCCTTCGATCAAAGTCGAGGGCGAAGTCCGGCTCCCGTAGGAGTCCAGACGAAGTTTTATTACGAAGGGGCCACTGGAGAAGGTCCCCCTTTTTCTCATCTGGTCTTGAATGACCAGACCTTAATTGATGTCGGGGTGAGGTTTCCCTATTTATGTCATAACAGGTTTCAGCTCTGGTTAGGACGAGGTTCGCCTTTTGTCTCTAATGCGGCTGTAGGGGCACATATGGGCGTTGCTGGGCCTCTTCCCCCCGTCCGGTCTAAAGAGAACCGGACCTTCGACTATGCTCAAGTTAGGGCGAGGTTCTCCTCCTGTCCCTAACAGGGCTGTGGGGGCGCATATGGGCGTTGCAGGGCCTCTCCCCCCATCTGGTCTAAAGAGAATCGGGCCTTCGACTTTGCTCAAGTTAGGGCGAGGTTCTCCTCCTGTCCCTAACAGGGCTGTGGGGGCGCATATGGGCGTTGCAAGGCCTCTCCCCCCATCCGATCTAAAGAGAATCAGACCTTCGACTTTGCTCAAGTTAGGGCGAGGTTCTCCTCCTGTCCCTAATAGGGCTGTGGGGGCGCATATGGATGTTGCAGGGCCTCTCCCCCCATCCGGTCTAAAGAGAATCGGGCCTTCGACTTTGTCGAGATGAAGTTTCCCTCCTGCTTCCGACACTGTTTGTTTTGTTTGCCCTGTCGATATAAGCTAGCGCCAAGAGGGGAGATATATAGATATGTAACTTTTATTTAAGATAGAGTTATCGGTAATACATTCGTAAGTTTTTTGAGCTCCATGGTTGCGGGAGGTCTGCTCTTTCGAGCTCCTTGAGGTAATAAGTTTCGGGCCGGACTACTTCTTTGACCTCATACGGGCCTTCCCAGTTTGGGGCGAGCTTCCCTCGATCCTGAGGTTGCGAGATAGCGGCTTGTCGAAGCACTAGATCTCTTGCTCTAAAGGCTTTATTCTTGACCCGAGAATTGTAATAGCGGATGACTTTCTGTCTGTAGGCTGCCATCCGAACTTGAGCTATCTCCCGCTTTTCTTCCAACAAGTCAAGGTTGGCTTTAAGACCTTGCGAATTTTGATGTTCGTTGAATGCCACGACTCGTGCCGATGGGAGTTTAAGCTCAATTGGGATGACGGCCTCCATTTCGAAGGCTAAAGCAAAGGGGGTCTCCCCTGTGGGCAGTCTTTGGGTAGTTTGATATGCCCACAACACATGATAAAGTTCGTCTGCCCAAGTTCCCTTCTCCTTTTCAAGCCTTGTCTTGATCCCCTGCAGAAGGGTTCTGTTGGTCACCTCAGCTTCGCCGTTCGCCTGAGGATGGGCTACTGATGTGAAGTTGTGGGAGATGTTTAAATCTTCACAGAATTCGGTGAATCTTGCTCCCGCGAACTACCGTCCGTTATTAGTGATTAGGGTCCTTGGCAGACCGAACCTGCAAACGATTGACTTTCAGACGAAATCTTGCACTTTATCTTCTGTGACTTTTGCCAGTGGTTCGGCTTCGTCCCACTTGATGAAGTAGTCAATCGCTACCAGGAAAAACTTCCTCTGCCCCGATGCCATGGGAAAGGGTCCAAGGATGTCCATCCCCCATTGCACAAAAGGCCATGGGGTGCTCAAGGGTATAAGCTCGGTGGCGGGCTGTCTTTGGATGTTGGCATATCTCTGACATCGGTCACACTTTCTGACGTATTCAATCGAGTCATGATGCATCGTCGGCCAGTAATATCTTTGGCAGAGCAACTTGTGGGATATAGATCTAGCCCCCAGATGGCTTCCGCAGATTCCTTCATGCACCTCCCACAGGGTGTAGTCAGCTTCCGAAGGCAGGAGACATTTTAAAAGGGGCAAAGAGTATGATCTCTTGTACAACTTGCCCTCATAAAGGATGTATCGGGAGGCTTGATTTCTGAGCTTCCGAGCCTCTTTTGCATCCTGGGGAAGAACCCCGTCTCTGAGATAGGTTATCAGTGGATCGATCCAGCTGGGCTCGTGGTCAATTTCCATCACGGGCCACGATTCTTCCGTACTCGGGCACTTTAGAACTTCAAAGAGAATGCCCTTGGGCAATTCGGCTGGAGCCAGCGTTGCCAACTTGGAGAGAAGGTCGGCCCTGGTATTTTTCAACCTCGAAATCTGTCTGATGTTGAAGCTGCTGAAGGTGGGGTCGAGCTCACTTACCTTTTCAAGGTATTTAGCCATGCTATCCTCCCGCGCTTCGTAGTTTCCATTGACTTGTCCAACTACTAGTTGAGAGTCGCTGTGGACCTAGAGCCGATCTATCCCTAGCTCTTTGGCGATCCTCAGTCCTGCGATCAGAGCTTCATATTCTGCTCCATTGTTTGTTGCGGAGAACTCGAAGCGCAGAGTGTACTCCACGATGACTCCCTCTGGACTGATCAAGATCAGGTCCACGCCTGCGCCTGACATGTTGGAAGACCCATCCACGTAGAGGATCCAAAAGCAACCAGAGGGACCTGCTTCTTCTTCGGGGGAGTTCGATCGGGACTCCAGGCCGTCAATTTCACCTTGTTCAGGTTCGGCCTCCTCTGAGATAGTACACTCCATTATGAAATCTGCCAATATCTGAGCCTTCACTGTTGGCCTGGGTCGATAGTTGATGTCAAATTCTGTGAGCTCGATCGCCCATTTTGCCATCCTCCCGGAGGCATCTGCCCGCTGTAGAATCGCCTTGATCGGTTGGTCGGTGAGCAGCGTTACGGTGTGCCCTTGAAAGTAGGGTCGGAGCCTCCGGACTGTAATCAACAGGGTATAAGTCAGTTTTTTTAATTTGGTATACCTGGTCTCGGCATCTCTCAACGTGCGACTGACGTAGTAGATCGGCCGTTGGACTTTTGCTTCTTCTTTGACAAAGACTGCCGTGAGAGCCATGGGAGAGACCGTCAGGTATAAAAATAGTTCCTCCCCAGGCTCTGGCTTTGCCAACAGCGGGGGTGAGCTGAGGTAGCTCCTTAGTTCTTCGAACGTCTGTTGGCACTCAGGGGTCCAACAGAAGTTCTTCGGCTGCTTGAGGGTTTGAAAGAAGGGTAAGCACCGTTCGGCCGACCTCGCGATGAAGTGATTCAGGGCTGCTACCCTCCCTGTAAGGCACTGAACCTCTTTTATCGACTTTGGGGCGGCCATCTCCTGGATGGTGTGAATTTTTTCTGGATTGGCCTCAATCCCGTGCCCCGACACCATGAAGCCCAGGAACTTTCCCGAGGTCACTCCGAAAGTGCATTTAGTCGGGTTCAGCTTCATTTTATATTTTTGGAGAGCGTCGAAGGTCTCTTCGAGGTCGGCAACGTGGTCCATGGAAGATTTACTTTTTATGAGCATGTCGTCCACGTAGACCTCCATGTTGCGGCCGATCTGCTCCTTGAAGATTTTGTTCACCAACCGCTGGTAGGTTGCGCCTGTATTTTTGAGACCGAAAGGCATGAATCTGTAACAGTAAAGGCCATGGTTAGTAATGAAAGCAGTCTTTTCTTCATCTTCTGGTGCCATCCTGATTTGATTATAGTCGGAGAATGCATCCATGAAGGTGAGGAGCTCATGGCCCGAGGTCGCATCCACTAGTTGATCGATTCTGGAAAGGGGATAGCTGTCCTTTGGGTAGATCTTATTCAGCTTTTTGAAGTCTATGCACATCCTCCACTTGCCGTTTGCCTTTTTGACTAGGACAACGTTGGAAATCCAATCAGTATAATTGACTTCTCTAATGAATCCGGTTTTCAAGAGTTTGTCCACTTCCTCGGCTATCGCCTTTTGCCTCTCTGGTGCATGACCTCAGATTTTTTCTTTCGTCGGTCGGTGCTTTGGATCGACGGCTAGTCGGTGCTCCATGACTTTCGTGTCGATCCCCGGCATGTCCGCCGGAACCCAAGCGAAGACGTCCGCATTCTTTCATAGAAAATCGATGAGACGCATCTGCACCTCTTCCCCTAGATTGGAGCCGATCATCGCCACACGCTCAGCATTCCCGTCATTCAAAGGGATAGGTACCAGATCTTCGATTGGGTCGCCCCTCTCTTCAGCGAGGTCGTCGTGAGCATCCAGCCCATCAACTGGACAGGGGTCGAATTGGTCGCTTCTTTGCAAGGCTATGTTGTAGCAGTGTCTGGCCAGGGCTTGGTCTCCTCGGACCTCTCCGATACCCTGGTTGGTGGAGAATTTCAACTTCAAATGGTAGGTTGACATGATGGCTCGGAGAGCATTGAGGCCAGGTCGGTCGAGGATTGCGTTGTAGGCTGACGGCACCTTCACCACCAGAAAATTCACCAGAGCCCTGGATTGCCTTGGATATTGACCTGCGGCCACAGTCAAAGTTATCATTCCATCCATCGGAACAGCATCGCCGGTAAACCCTACTAGAGGGGAGCTAATCGGCCTCAAATGGCCATCAAGGATGGACATTCTTGAGAAGGCATCATAGAAAAAAATGTCGGCCGAACTTCTATTATCGACGAGAATGCGGCGGACATCGTAATTTACTATATTCAAGGAAACTACAACCACGTCGTTATGAGGGAATTGGACTCCCTGAGCATCTTCTTCAGTAAAGGTTATGGGCTCCTCAATCTTTTGTCGCTTGGGGAGTACGGCTAGTACGTTGGTTGCTTCCTGTCGGGATCCTCCCGAGATGGTGTTGGCGAAATCCGTCGGAGGCCGATTGTCCGACCGCTCCATGCCGGCCACCGTTGCCGGAGGATGCGGGGCCTGGGAAACTGGAGGCAAGGCCAGAGCCTGAGATCCGGCCGCGGAGGCCGTGGGTCACCGTTTGGATGCTTCGCGAGAAGGCATCGGGCGAGGATCTAATGGAGGAAGGAGGAGAGAACGCCGGAAAAGATGCCCGGGGGTGATTCCGTTGAGCGCTCTTTTAAGAACAAGGGTACTGCGAAGACACGCACCCCTTCCTCTAGCGCCAATCCTGTTGGTGTAAAAATCCGCCTGCACCGGAGAAGCTAGAGTTGTGGGGGTCGCGGTCACCGTCGGGACCTATAAAAGAAGTCTAAACCGGAGGTGGGGTTGCCCCGACAAGACCCTCCGATGCTCAAGTCAATTCTCTGCCTCAACAAGAATGGAGTGCTCGAACAGAAATTTTAGCAGAGTTTCTAGGTAAAAATGAGAGCTTAGAGAATAACGTATCTTGGGTCTTCTTTTATAGACGGGGGGAGCAGTGGATTGATAGCGACTGTTTATGATCGCCTCGTCGTGGGCCGTACGGGGCCAGGAGGAATTTATCATGAAGAGTAATGGGGTGGAGTCGTGGCTACCACCATGGCTCGCTACGTGAAATCAGTTGTGGGGAGTGGAGCGACGTCCGTTGTCGTGACTCGCCAGGGAGTGGTGGAACCGCACAGGATCCACCGCAGGGAGTGGAGCAGAATCGTGGCCGTTATTATGGCCTGCCAGGGAGTAATGGAGCCGCGTAGGGTCCGCCGCAGGGAGTGGAGCAGAATCGTGGCCATTATTGTGGCCTGTCAGGGAGTGATGGAGCCGCATGAAATCCGTCGTAAGAAGTGGAGCAGTGCTGTCCGTTACTGCGGCCTACCAGGGGGTCCAGACTTGTCGGATGAAGTTCGGTTGGAGTCTGTAGCTGGAGTCGGAAGCAAAGTCCGGCACCTGTAGGAGCTCGGACGAGGTCTTCCTGTAGTCAAAGTTGGGAACGAAGTCCGACTCCCGTAGGAGCTCGGACGAAGTTTGTCTGTAGCCGGGGTTGGAAACGGAATCCGGCTCTTGTAGGAGTCCGGACGGAACTTACCATCGTTCGAGGTCGAAGATGAAGTCCGGCTCCTGTAGGAGTCCGGACGGAGTCTTCATTCGATCAAAGTCGAGGGCGAAGTCCGGCTTCCATAGGAGTCCGGACGAAGCTTACCAGCAGTCGAGGTCGAGGATGGAGCCCGGACTCCCGCGGGAGTCCGGGTGAAGCCTTCCAGTAATTGAGGTTGGGGACGAAGTCTGGCTCCCGTAGGAGTCCGGACGAAGCTTGTCTGCAGTCGAAGTAGAAGATGGAGTCCGGCTCCCGTAGGAGTCCGGACAAAGCTTGTCTGTAGTCGAAGTAGAAGACGGAGTCCGGCTCCCGTAGGAGTCTGGATGAAGCTTGTCTGCAGTCGAAGTAGAAGACGGAGTCCGGCTCCCGTAGGAGTCCGGACGAAGCTTGTCTGCAGTCGAAGTAGAAGACGGAGTCCGGACGAAGCTTGTCTGCAGTCGAAGTAGAAGACGGAGTCCGGCTCCCATAGGAGTCCGGATGAAGCTTGTCTGCAGTCGAAGTAGAAGATGGAGTTCGGCTCCCGAAGGAGTCCGGACGAAGCTTGTCTGCAGTTGGAGTAGAAGACGGAGTTCGGCTCTCATAGGAGTCCGGACGAAGCTTGTCTGCAGTCGAAGTAGAAGATGGAGTCCGGCTCCCATAGGAGTCTGGATGAAGCTTGTCTGCAGTCGGAGTAGAAGATGGAGTCCGGCTCCCATAGGAGTCTGGACAAAGCTTGTCTGCAGTCGGAGTAGAAGATGGAGTCCGACTCCCGTAGGAGTCCGGACGAAGCCTGTCTGCAGTCGAAGTAGAAAACGGAGTCCGGCTCCCGTAGGAGTCCGGATGAAGCTTGTCTGCAGTCGAAGTAGAAGATGGAGTCCGGCTCCCATAGGAGTCCGGATGAAGCCTGTCTGCAATCGAAGTAGAAGACGGAGTCTGGCTCCCGTAGGAGTCCGGACGAAGCTTGTCTGCAGTCGGAGTAGAAGACAGAGTCCGGCTCCCGTAGGAGTCCGGACGAAGCTTGTCTGCAATCGGAGTAGAAGACGGAGTCCGGCTCCCATAGGAGTCCGGACGAAGCCTATCTGCAGTCGAAGTAGAAGATGGAGTCCGGCTCTCGTAGGAGTCCGGATGAAGCTTGTCTGCAGTCGAAGTAGAAGATGGAGTCCGGCTCCCGTAGGAGTCCAGACGAAGCTTGTCTGCAGTCGAAGTAGAAGGCTGGGTCCAGACGAAGCTTGCCTGTAGTATGCCCGAGGGGTCCCTTCGAACATGTACTTCGGCTGGGGGAGGTTTTACACCTAACAATTATGAATAGTATTATTGTGATGAATAGACAACTGAACAATGGTATTTATGTTGGGATGTGCAGGGATTTCATACATGCATTCCCAAAATTTTACAGCAAAAAATATTAGATGAAACTATTTAATCTATAAATATATGCATAAAATTTAATCTTAACACTCCTACAAATGGATCTATGATATAAATTTTTATATATAAAAATTTAAATTTAAAATAATAAGCATATGAACCAAAAATCAGTATTTAGTAATAGATCTAATCTACTACTATCAGGATTTCGAACCCAATACCTGAATGTGGGTAGTTGAACTCCATAATTGAGAACATGAATCTGAAAGTCCTCTCTGGTTGCTCATAGTCGCACAAACATTCGGCATCTACAGATGGTCCACACGAAATCCTCGCACCGATCAACCCTCTGTGAGAGTGCTAGCTCACGTAGTCGGCTTCTGATGGTGGATCTGATTTGATCTCCTTCTTTGATCATCTCGAACCTTGTCAATGTTGAATATGGATTAGAGGAGGATGTTGGATGGTGGAGGAAAGGTAGATGAAGACTCTTTCTTTTGGTTTTCTCTCACCCAAAATTCCTTAAACAGTTCTAGGTCTCTCACCCAAGAGGAGATCGGTCTCCTCTTTTGTTCATGCCAAAGAAGATAGAAGCCACCCAAACCTCACACCTCAAGAAAGGTATTTGGCCTCTCTTTCCCTTTGGTATCTCATGGTGAAAGTCTTAGATTGGTTGGCACACAAAAATATGAGCTTTTATGGTTCTCGCACAAATCAGGTTAGATAGGATAAGGCTGGAGTTTGCTGTAATTTAAACCATTTTGAATTTTAATTTAACTCTAACTTTTTTTTACCTTTATCTAACTTAAAGAGAGACCTACTAGAGGATTTTGGGCATAGAAAACATATGGCAGCTCCTAATTTTTGTCACACAAAAAAGGCTCCTTCATAAGGCACCGGCGAGTGGGATGATAGGGATAGGTTTTTAAGTTTAAATTCAATCCTTTTGAATTCAATTTAAAACAAACCTTATCCACTCCAAAGAGGATGACAAAAAGAGGTTTAGCTTCAGATTTTCTCACACACAAACTAGTTTTGTGCAATGAGAAAAAGATGAGTCTTTCTGGTTAGCGCAAGGGAGAGAGTCCCATTCATTTGGGACTCTAGAGTTTAACCAATTGGATTTTTTTCAAACCCAATCCAATTAGATCCAAATAAAATATGATGAACCTAATCTAATTAGACTTTAATAATATTAATTAAATCTGATCAAATTAGTAAATTAATTGAGCCATAGATCCGATCAAATTAGGATCATTTCTTCCTTACTGATTAAATCATCTCATAATCTAATCAGACCTGACCTGATTGAATCCAATTCAATCAGACCTGATCCAGACTTTAATGCTCAATCAAATTAAGTTAATTAGTGATCTAATTACTAATTAATTTTTTATTAATGATAGAATTTTAGTCCAGTGGGACTCTTCACCAGAGTCCCCGTTCAGTGGGACTCTTCACGAGAGTCCCAGTCCAGTGGGACTCTTCAGATTAGCCATCTGATCGGAGAGAAACTTCTAATGTGTGTGACCCCATAGGTTCGATCCTTAGCTGGTAGTATAGGAACAGATTTCTATACCAATCGGAGCAATCATCTAGCAATGATATCCAACATCAGGATAGATCGAATATATGCAAAGCAACACTCAGGAACCTATTTGGATATAGTTATCATATAATTCATCTCTTTGATCTTTGATACTAGGATAACTTAGAGTTTAAACTATCAACTCTTAACAGTACATCCATTATGTGTCTCAATCTAATAAATCCTGTGACTCCTCACAAGGATTGTCCTGACCAAGATCTTACTAAATTGAAATATAAAGCATTCTCTCCAATTTTTTGGAGTGGTCAATTTCATCTTGACTCACACACTGACTTCACAATTATTTGACTGTACCCAAAAATTTTTTGATCCTGAATTAAAAATTTAGGTAGTCCGACACCAGAACATAGTGAGTTACTTGCAAGTCACCATGGTGATCTCAGATCGGAGGGATACTTATACTCGTATCCCTTCAAAGTGACTTTTGATAGCAAAGTGCTCCAGAGTTGGTCACGTTCAGTGAAATGCATTCCTATATTTCACCTGCATGGCATACCAACATCTCCATGCTTCTTAGTTAAGAGGATAACCAACCTATATGGCACACAACGATCTACACTTGATATGTCTATCATCCTAGTAATACCATATCATTTGGTCGTGAACTTATTTAAGGACTAAATGATAAATCCTTCTTTATCGATTTAAAATAGTCCTAAGGACTTTCATCATAATACAGAAGTTAAATATAGAAGATGTACAAGCTTATGATGAAAAATTATTAAAAAAATATTTTATTAATTAATTTATATATAATTATATCAATTAGTACAATCGTCAACAAGCTAACGATTGATTTTGGGATATATTTTTCAACAACTTCTACTTGTACTAAAGCCAATCGGTACAGTATCATATACCTATCTTTATTTTTTGATTTTCAAACTCCTTTACTATAAGAACTTTAGTGAATGGGTCGGTCAGATTTTTCTTTTCATCGATCTTCTAAAGGTTAACGTCACCTCAATCCATGATCTCTCGACAAGGTGGTATTGACGCAAAAAATGCTTCGTCCACTAATGTGCCTTCGGCTCCTTTACCTAAGCTATGACTCCAGTACTATCACAGTAAAGTAAAATTGGACCATCAATGAAGGGTGCCACTCCTAGCTCGGTGATGAACTTTCTCAGCCACAGCTTCCTTTGCAGCATTGGATGCCGCGATATATTCCACCTCGCATACTGAATCGGCTATGATGTGCTGCTCAGAACTTTTTCAGCAGAAAACCCACCATTTAAGATAAAGATGTATCTTGACACGCTTTTACTATCATCATGATCTGACTAAAAATTAGAATCAGTGTATCCTACGAGATTCAAATTAGATTTTTTATAAACAAGCTATTGGTCCTTAGTATTTCTTAAATATTTAAGGATGGTTTTTGCAACCTTCCAATGGTTCTCACCTGGATCTGATTGGTATTTGCTCACTACTCCTAGTGAGTATGCTATATCCGATCTCATACATATCATGGCATATATTATAGAATCCACTGTCGAAATATATGAAATTCTACTCATAGCTCTCTCTCTTGAGGGGTTGTCGGACAATCTTTCTTCGAGAGAAAAATTTCATGACCTATCAAAAGATAGCCTTTGTTGGAATTCTCCATGCTGAACTGTTTTAGTATGGTATCTATGTACGTTGATTGAGAGAGTCTGAGTAGCTTCTTAGATCCATCCCTATAGATCTTCATCCCTAGGATGTAGGTTGCTTCTTCCAGATCCTTCATGAAGAATTACGATGACAGCCACACTTTTATTCTCTGTAATGCAGGAACATTATTCTCGATTAAGAGAATATCGTCCACATGTAAAACAAAAAATATAATTACTAAATAATTAGCCCACTTATATATATAGGGTTCTTCTCCATTTTTAATGAAGCCATACGTTCTGATCACCTTATCAGAATGTATGTTCCAACTCTGAGATACTTGCTTCAATCCATAAATATATCTTTGAAGCTTGCACACCTTGGACTCGTATGTAGATGTGAACCCTTCAGGTTGCATCATATACACCTCTGTATTTAGCTCTCCATTTAGGAAAGCTATCTTCACATCCATTTGCCAGACTTCATAGTCCAGGTATGCCGCTATCGCAAGCATGATCTGAATGGACTTGAGCATTGCCACAAAAGAGAATATCTCATCATAGTCAATACTATAATGCTGATGATACCTCTTGGCAATCAGATGGACTTTATAGGTCTCAACCTTTCCGTTTGCATCCCTTTTCCTTTTGAAGACCCACTTACATCCTATGGATTTTACCCCTTCAGGTGGATCAATCAATATCCACACATTATTGAACTTCATAAACTCCATTTCAAATTTTATGGCTTCAAGTTATTTCTCAGAGTCAAATTTTTGCATTGCATCCATGTAGGTGACTGGATCCTCATTGTTCTCATTGAGCTCAACAAGATTTCCATCCCAGACCAAAAAATTTAGGTATCTGTTTGGTTGATGAGGTACTCTATCAGATCACCTTAAGGATGTTTGTATATTGGGCTTCGAATTTGATCTTATCAAATTTGGTTCAGATTCAGTCACTGGTGTCGGTTCTTCTATCTATCGAACTTCGTCTAGCTCAACTTTAGAGGCACTTATTCCTTCACTAAGAAACTTCTTTTTCAAAAGTGTGCCTTACTGCAGACAAATACCTTTTATTCAGTAGGAAGGTAAAAGTAATATCCTCTCATTTCCTTAGGGTACCTTATAAAATTATACTTATTGGACCTAGGTCCGAGCTTATCGGTTTGCAATCATTTGACATTAGCCGGACACCCCCAGACCTTAAGATAAGTAAGGTTCAGCCTGCGCCTTGACTATATATCATATGGTGTCTTACTAACTGACTTGCTCGAAATATTATTGAGCATAAAATAGGTTGTCTCAAGTATATATCCCCAAAAGAAGATCGACAGACTTGCAAACCCCATTATGGATCGAACTATATCCAACAATGTTTGATTCCTCCTTTTTGAGACATCATTATGCTGTGGTATCCCTAGAGGAGTCCATCATGCGAGAATCTCATTCTCTCTAAGATATATCAAAAATTCATTGAAAAGATATTCACCCCTTGGTCAGATCGAAGAGTCTTAATATTTTTTTCAGTTTATTTCTCTACTTCATTATGAAATTATTTGAATATTTTAGATGATTCAGATTTATGTTTCATCAAGTAGACATATCCATACCTAGATTGATCGTCTGTGAATGTAATAAAATAGCTATACCCTCCTCTGGCACTAATGTTCATAGGTCCACAAACATCACTATATATTAGACCTAGAACTTTACTAGCTCGTTCATTTTTTTCAATAAAAGGTGACTTAGTCATCTTTTCAAGAAGACAAGACTCATAGATCAGCAATTATTCACAATCATTGTTATTGAGGATACCCTCTTGTGCTAACTTATTTATCCTACTCTTGTTAATATGATCGAGCCTGCAACACCAAAGGTAGACATCTGTGATATTATCTAACTTTGGATGTTTATTTAGAGTGTATATTGCACTCACAGGCTGTGACAAAATATAGATGTCATTTCTTAATTATCCTCGCATTATTGTAATATCATTCATAATGATATCACAATAATCATTCTTTATTGATAAACTATAACCATCTTTGATCAAAAGACCAACATACATTATATTCATTAAGAAAGATGGACAATAGTGACAATCACTCAAAATGATACTATTAGATTTGAAAACAAGTTTGATGACTACTAAAGGTAGGATTGGAACTTGACTTCCATCTTCTACATTTAGAAATCTCTCATCATTCTCAAATTTCTACTAACTTGAAGTCCTTGCAAGAAATTGCATATGTGAACTAAACTTCTGGTATCCAATATCCAGATAGTAGGATCACATATAGAGAAATTATAAGGTGTTATTATATAAGCATCTTGATCATTTCTCTTTAGCCTATTTGGGTCATAGTCTGTTTAACTCGGTTGAGCCCTAAATTTTTTAGCTAGATTAGGCTCAAGACCAATATTCAACTTCTGATACTGGCTATTGAAGTTAGATCCAATAAGCTCATCACTGTCAAATAGTGAGTGGAGTGATAAATTGCTAGCCATTTCTAAAAAGAAAGAAAAATATAAACCTAATTAGTATATAAATTAAACAAGTCTAAAGACATAGACTTTAGTCTGAAGGTTCTTCCACTATTTTATATGAATTGATAGCCTCTAACCCTAATTCGAAAAATTATCTAAATTTCTTAGTGAGTACTAAAATTCACAAAGACTGCACACAGGCCTGAGTATGGCTCAGCCAACCCATATGCATCCATGGGTAGGTTCTCAACTAATTATTTCTTTAAATAATTTTTAGTAATTAATTTTATCTCAAGTTTTATTTCAGTAAGAGATGGGCCTCCACTGAAAGTTCTAGTTAGGTCCAACCATTAATATGAACCTACTCAGTAATTCTAACTAATGAATAATCGAGTCCGAGTATAGCTCGACCAACTAAATCATTTATCAGATAGTATAACAAAGTCATCATATGATGAATAATAATTCTATCATTTAAAAAAATATCAAACGGATGGTGCCTGCAATGTCGATTAGAAATGTAGACCCATTATAATTTACCTTAATAGGAGGTTATGATCTAATCATCACCATAACTAGCTCATTTTATGGACCTAATAATTTAAAAAAATTAGTTAATATAATTTAATAGAATTAAATACACAGACCAGCTAATCTCAATCCTCCCACTAACTTCGACAAGTCAGATCAGGGTGGACTAGAAACAAGCTGGTCCAACTGATAAGTCATCAATCCTCTCACTGACTTCACCAAGTCATATTGAAGATAAAGACAAGTCAAACTACAGGAACCTAAATCAGTCAAACTGATTTTTAGTAAGCATGGGTCAATCCTAATCATTAAGCGATCTGATCAAAACTTGATTCACTATGTTGGTCAGGTAAGAGAGATCGATAGGAGGGATATGCAATTAACTCATCATAGACTCAATCTATACAAGTAGCTCTTAATTAAAAATCATCGATCAAGACTGTCAAACTTATCCTAGACACCAACTGGTTAATCAATTTCAATTGGATTTACTTATAGATTTGGGTTCGATCGCTGAGCTCAAGATCAAAATCTATTTGGGTCTAATCAAAGACATAGACTCGACCAACTATAACTATTGTATTGGTTCTACAAAAATTATGATTTAATCTAGTTTCTCTTCTTAGCCTATTTAATCTTTGATTCTAACCTTAGGTCTAACCCAATTAGGAGGACCTGATCAAGCTAATCTATAAACCCATCATCCATATTTTATGCAAATGACATTAGATCTTTAATTCATAATTCTAGATCTAATTTATTCAACTTAATTCTTAATTAAATTTAAAGCTGTTGATAGGGGTTTGATGTTTGAAAATAATTTTAAATTTTATAAAATATTTTTATAATTAATTTTTATACATGATTATTTAGATCTGAAACATAAATCGGCTCACTCTTGGATAGAGCCATCTCATCACAATGGATCAACTAAGTTTCAAGACTTAGTTGACTCATTGATAATAAATTATTAATCATAATTCTTAGCCTGTTACATTGAGTCAACTTAACAGAAATTAAGCTGACTAACCAGGATCTTGAGTCGACCCAAACAATACTAAGTCGACTCAATAGGCAAACTATAATAATTATATTAATTTTAGATCAAAATAATTATATATAAAATAATAATAAAATTAATTATCAATTATTTTAAAATTATTCTAAATATGTTCATGATTTTAGATTTTATTTGCAAAGATTAGATGCAACTACTTTTCATACAATATATCATATACATAATCTTAGGATTTTAAAAAAAATAATTTTTTTTTTTGAATTCATCTTCATAATATTATAGTCACAATGACACCCCTACACATCATAAAAAAATCTAATTGAATAGAAAAAAGAGAGATCTAATCTCTATTATCTCCTATGATCGGATGGCCTGGTGATAAATCCGATCCAATTACTTTGCTACTCAGATCATCTAATCTAAATAATTTAGATCTAATCTATATTATTTTAGATCTAACTATTATATTTTGATTATATTAAAATTAAATAATAATTATCATAAATAAATTTTATATACTTCAATTTAAAATTAGATTCTATAAGGATCATCACAAACTAGGACAACCTTTGCATTGTAAGGGATAAACCTTACAGCAGGACAACCTTATATTAGATTGTGTGATCAAATCTATAACTAATTTTAGATTTAAATATCATATATTAGATCTAATCTAAATTAAATTATAAATCTAAATGCATATTATATCATCTCATATCGAATCATGGCTCTAACGCCACAATTAGGATGTGCAGGGGTTTCATGCATGTATTTCATAAATTTTACAGCAAAAAATATTAGATTAAACTATTTAATTTATAAATATATGTATAAGATCTAATCTTAAAACTTCTATAAATATATCTATGATATAAATTTATATGCATAAAAATTTAAATTTAAAATAATAAGTATGTGAATCAAAAATTAGTATTTAATAATAGATCTAATCTACTACTATCAGAGTTTCGAACCCAATATCTGAGTATGGGTAGTCAAATATTATAATTTAGATCGTAAATTTAAAAGTTCTCTCTAGTTGCTCATAGCCACACAAGCATCCGGCCTCTACGGATGGTCCACACGAAGTCCTCGGATCGATCAGTCCTCTGTGGGAGTGCTAGCTCGTGCAGTCAGCTTCTGATGGTGGATCTGATATGATCTCCTTCTTCGATCACCTCAAACCTTTTCAATATTGAAGATGGATCAAAAGAAAATTCTGGATGGTGGAGAAAAGATAGATAATGACTCTCTTCTTTTTGATTTTTCCTCACCTAGAAATCCTAGAACAGTTCTAGGTCTCTCACCCAAGAGAAGATCGATCTCCTCCTTTGTTCATGCCAAAGAAGATAGAAACCCATCCAAATCTCATGCCCCAAGAAAGGTATTTGGCCTCTTTTTCCCTCTGGTATCTCATGGTGAATGTCTCAGATTGGTTGGCACACAAAAATGAGAGCTTTTATGGTTGTCGCTCAAATCAGGTTAGATAGGATAAGAGCTAGAGTTTGTTGTAATTTAAATCATTTTGAATTTTAATTTAACTCTAACTTTTTCTCACCCTTATCCGACTTAAAGAAAAACCTACCAGAGAATTTTGGGCAAAGAAAATATATGGGAGCTCCTCCTTTTTGTCACACAAAATAGGCTCCTTCACAAGGCATTAGTGAGTGGGATGATAGGGATAGGTTTTTGAGTTTAAATTCAAACCTTTTGAATTCAATTTAAAACAATCTTATCCACTCCAAAGAGGGTGACAAAAAGAGGTTTAGCTTTAGATTTTCTCACACATAAACTAATTTTGTATGATGAGAAAAGGGTGAGTCTTTTTGGATAGTGCAAGGGAGAGAGTCCCATTCATTTGGGACTCTAGGGTTTAACCAATTGGATTTCTTTCAAATCCAATTCAATTAGATTCAAATAAAATATGATGAACGTAATCTAATTAAGCTCCAATAATTTTAATTAAATCTAATCAAATTAATAAATTAATTGAGCCATAGATCTGATCAAATTAGGATCATTTTTTCTTTACTGATTGGTCATCTCATAACCTAATTAAACCTGACCTGATTGAATCTAATTCAATCAGACTTGATTCAAAATTTAATGCTTAATCAAATTGAGTTAATTAGTAATCTAATCACTAATTAATCTTTTATTAATGATAAATTTTTAGTCTAGTGGGACTCTTCAGCAAAGTCCCTGTCCAATAGGACTCTTCAGTAGTCTCCGTCCAGTGAGACTCTTCACGAGAGTCCCAGTCTAGTGGGACTCTTCAGATTATCCATTTGATCAAAAAATTTTTTTTAATATGTGTGATCCCATAGGTTCGAACCTAAGCTGGTAGTATAGAAATATATTTTTATACCAATCAGAGCAACCATCTAGCAATGGTACCCAACATCTAGATAGGCCGAATGTATGCAAAGCAATACTCAAGAACCTACTTGGATATAGTTACCATATAATTCATCTTTTTGACCCTTAATACTAGGATGACTTAGACTTTAAATTGTCAACTCTTAATAGTATATCCATTATGTGTCTCAACCTAATAAATTTTGTGACTCTTCACAAGAATTGCCCTAGCCAAGGTCTTACTAAATTAAAATACAAAATATTCTCTCCAATTCTTTAGAGTAGTCAATTCCATCTTGAATCATACACCGACTTTATAAGTACTTGACTGTGCCCAGAAACCTTTCGATTCTGAATTCAAAATTCAGATAGTCCGATATCAAAATAGAGTGAGTTGCTTGCAAGTCTCGTGGTGATCTCAGATTGGAGGAACACTTGTACCTATATCCCTTCAGAGTGACTCTTGTCAGCAGAGTGCTCCGAAGTTGGTCACGTTCAGTGAAATCTCTGATATTTTACTTGCGTGCCATACCAGCATCTCCATACTCTTTGGTTAAGAGGATAACCAATCTATATGGCACACAATGACCTACACTTGATATATCTGTGGTCCTAGTAATAGCATATCATTTAGTCGTGAACTCATTTAAGGACTAAACAATAAATCTTCCTTTATCGATTTAAAATAGTCCTAAGAACTTTCATCATAATACGGAAGTTTGATATAGATTATGTATAAGCTTATGATAAAAAAATTATCACATAAATATTTTATTAATTAATTCATATACAATTACATCAATTAGCACAACCATCAGTAGGCTGATGATTGACTTTAGGATATATTTTTTAATAGTTTACATATTGTCACAACCTGTTAGTGTAATATACATGTCCAGCAAATGTCCTAAAATTAGTGATGTCTCCGATATCTATCTTTAGCACTGTAGGTTAGGTCATGTTAACAAGAACAGAATACACAGGTTGACACAGGAAAAAATCTTTGAAGTCAGTGATTGTGAATCACTTCCAACTTATGAGTCCTGTCTTCTCAAAAAATGACCAAGTCACTTTTTACTAAAAAAGGTGAGCGAGCCAGTGAAGTTCTAAGTCTGATATATATTGATGTTGAAGGAAAGAAAATAGTTTCCCTCCAGAATACCCAGATTGCATCTAAATTTTTTTTCTAATATTCTACTTGTTTAAGGATCAAATCCTTACTTGAATCATAGTGGAACCAAGGATCAAATCTCAAATTATCTGATATAAATCTTCACGGAGGTCTGGATATACAGACCCTCTACTTTGCATGCACATCAGATGCTGCAGGAAAGTAGGATGAACTTCAATCTAATTGGCTTTACAACTCAATTAATCGAGGGATGAGATGTGATGATGTGATACCTCACACCAGCAGGTAGGATGCCCAAGAAGGATCCATGCCCAAGGAGAGGAGGTGGCAATAAAGGGAGAGATATAGAAGATGAAGGACCTCTCTCTTCACATGCTTGTCTCTCTCTCTTTTTTTCTTCTCTCAATTTGATTTGTTTCTTATTCTATTCTTTTCTTTTATCCATAGATAGAGACCCTCTCTATTTATAGATAATTTTTATGATCCAATGAGAGGAGAACTCTTTATTCAAATCTGATTTGAATTGATCCAATACTCATGAAAGAAGGACTCCTATATGAGATATAATTGCCATCACTTATGACATCCACTTTGCACCCACTCTCACACCCACTTGAGATGCCCCAAATAAGCACCAAACTAATTTTTGGTCATACTTCATGAGTGAGTATTCTCAGTGCAAGTAGGAATACTCATATCTCATCCAAAACAGATCCAATTCGAATCTGATTCGAAGCCGGTTTGAAATAATTTTGAAAGACTGTCAATCCTGAACTCTTTAGGACTTTTGTACCCAATCTAACTTGGATTTTGGATCTATTAAGTCTAATTAATTTAGATCTAATCTAAAATTAATTAGTACTTAAACTCAATTTTTCATATGTTTCATGGATCATAGATAGAAATTGTTCATCCCCGGGATTGAACCTGAACCTCATATGTAGTGCTAGTGATAAGTGGTATATTATTATATTTATTGAAGGTATTTTTGGTAATTTATGGTGCTAACATCTTCTTAAAAATCCTAATTTCATGAATTTATTAAATTTTCTTAAAAAATAAGTGATTTTTAAAAAAATATAAAATTAGATATATTTATAAAAAATAGATGTTAATTTAATTGAGCAATTTAAGCATCAAAATGAAGAAAAATTTTTGAGAAATTTAATACATATTTTTTCCAATTTTTTAGGTAAAAATCGAAGTTAAAATGAAGCTAAAATACCTTAAAAAATAAAAAATATTACCTCTGGTTCACGGTGGACCGGTCGGTCGGTCTACAGAGCCAGGGTGCGGTCCACAGGAATAGTTACGCGGTCCACAGGTGCGGCTCATAGTGAGAGAAAGATCTGGGTGCGATCCAATGGTTGAGATTCAATCAGACCCAGATCCGACAGTTCAGACTCGTTGCCGACTTTGAATAGGACTCTTTTGCACGATCCGACGATCCAGAAGTAATCCATCACGTGATCCAATGGTTGTTATCATTTCTGACTTTGAATAGGACTTTTTTGCACGATCTGATGGCCAGAACTTCATCAGAACCTAGATCCAATGGCTGACATTTGATTCGACCCTGATAAGGATTATAACTCTGATTTTTTAGCAGATCTGGATGGTCCGAAGCTGATCCGACAGCCAAGAATATTCTTAAGGAGATTAATACGATTTCTAAGGGTTTTAGGACTCCTTTTCCTACCAAAAAATTATGAAAAATTTATCTATAAATAGGAGGTCCGAGAATAAACTTTGAGAGTAAAAAAAATTGAGTAGAAAGTATAGAAAATAAAATAAAATAAAATAGCTTTAGGGATCCAAGAAAAAGAAGGAGAAAAACCAGTTCGCTCTATGGAGTACGATGGAAGACGGAGAGGTCATCAACCATCTTTTCGATGAGGCTTGGCTAATCAACTTCAGATCCTTATTATAGTTTTATTTTTATTTTATTTTATTTTTTAAATTTCTTGTACTTGAATTTTAATTTCAATTAATGCAAAATTTATTTTCCTGCAGGTTAAATTTTTGTCTTTTATTTTTTGCACGTAGATGCTAGGATCTAATTAGTAGATCTTAGTATCAATTTATTTTTATACTTTTTAAATTTTTATTATTTATTTTTATTGCAAGTAGATGTTAGGATCTGGTTAGTAGATCTTAGTACTCGATTTATTTTTCGCACTTTTAATTTTAATTTTTTGACTTAAATTACTTTCTCCAAAGTTTTATTTTTTTTGTAAAATCAAAGATTTCAAATCAAAATTCTACTTTCTCTGTGGATTCGATCCGACTCACTACTTTCTATATATTTTTAACTTTTATTGAAGTCAAAATTTGATTGATAATCACGGTATCCTAACGACAACATCGCGATCCCATCAATTTTTGGCACCGTTGCCGGGGAAGGTAACAATTTTAATTTTTGATTTCTTTGATTTTTTGATAAATTTAACTTACTAACTTTTCTATTTTTTTATCTTTGTACAGAAAAAAATTCAAAAAATTTAAAAAAGAGATAGGAAGCTTTCAATTTTGCTTGGTGAGATCAATCCTAACCTTAGCTTTAACTAATTTTTTTTAGTATTAATTATTTTTTTTTAATTAACCTAAAATTAATCTACACAAAATCTAATAAAAATTGCATGACAAGAGTAGAAACTTAATTTTTAGGAGTATTCATCATTGTAGATTTATTTTTGGTGATCGCTGGAGACAAGATAAGCTTTCAAGTTTTATTAGTTTCATACATCTAATTTAGTTGCATAGAACCCCTTGTTTGAAATTGGTTGTGCATATTTATCTCAAATCAATTTAAGGGCAACACCCATAACAAGATAAGGTAGAGATTTCATCACCCTTCTTTGGCCCAAAAATAACCAACCAGCATTCCACATTAACCCTAGCCTAACTAAAATCAAATAGATATTGGCCCTAGTATTAATCGAATTCAGTTTTGAGTATTGTGGTGAAGTCAAGTGCAAAGTAAGTTCGAACTCACCTCTGAAACTGGTGTCTAAGGCTAGAGGTTACAAAGACTCTGCCTAAGTGGACTCGTGGTTATTTAATTGGTTCCGTTAGCTTACCTGGCCAATTCAATTGGTGTCTAAGGCAAGCAATGAGAGGACCCCCACGATCTCACCTCTTACCTGGCTAGTTAAAGGAAGTGAGAATAAACCCAATTTGTATCTAGACTAAGCCACTCTGTATCAAACTATTAGGTCTAAGAAACCCATAGGTGTCAAGATTTAATTGTTTGCTAACTTGATTGCAATTAACACTTAACCACAACTAATTCTTCTCATCTTACGTCTTTAGGTCTAAGATTTTTCTTAAGGATCTCACCTTTAAAACTTTTCTCTTTCTTTCTTTTCTCTTCTTTTTCTCCTCCTTCTTAAAAAAAAAAAAATCTCAACAACACATATATTAGGATTTGCACTAATACATGCACGGTATAATTTTTTCTGACCTAGTTGAACCCAATTCTGAAATTGAACGACTGATCCATGCTAAACATGATAATCAAATGGCTAGAAATTCTAAGAACCACCTAGGCAGATGAAAGAATATTTTATTCCTTCCACCTATAATCCATCGATGTTCCCATCATTCTATGTTATCAAATATTCAGACTCTAGTCCTAAGGCTGATCTGAACCTAATAGCCCAAAGATTAGATAAAGTCGACCTTCTTGCCCAGAAATTTGATCAGTTCCTAGCATTAGGTCAACAATCTCCTGCACAATACACACCACCACCTAATTATCAGGAGATTTGTTCTATCTGTGCTAGCCTGACCCATCATGAGAGCGAATGTCCCATGGCTGCACAGTTTCCACCTTTTATTCAAGAACAAGTTCAAGCTGTCCAAGGTTACTCCAAATCTGTCAATGATCCATTCTCTAATACATATAATTCAGACTGGAGGAACCACCTTAATTTTTTTTGGAGACCCCAACAAACTCAGGCTCAGACCCAATTTTCTCCTATGCAAAATTTTTAGAGTAGGCCTCCATATCAAAATTATGCCTACAACAGAAGTCAGTCTAGTCAATCTATCCAGCCACCATATCAAAATCAGCCACCATACCTACCTCCTCAACAGACTAATCTAGCTGATGATAGATTAAACCAACTACAATAATTGATCATGATCCAACAGTAATCTCTCGCTAGGCTAGAAGCACAAATAGATCAATTAACTGAATCTACCATGAGGAGAGAACTAGGTCAATTGCCAAATGAACCAATACCGAATTTTGGAAATGACCCACCCATCCACCAACTACCTTGACCAAGTCATCAATCCAATGTCCCACCTAAGAATCCCCAATTTGAAAGTGACAATACAATTTCTGAGCTTAAAAATGATAGGATTCTTAAGGACTCATACCAAGACCAGGTGAGTGAGGCTAGTACTGATGCTAGCCAAAAAGAGAATTTAGAAGAGGAGATTAGTACTGAGACTAACCTAATAGAAGAACCTGAGCTTAGTACTGATATTGATCTAAGTGATAATGAGAAGAGAGTGGATGAGTTACTCAAGATACATTCACCAAAAATTCTATTTCCTTCAGTCCCAGAAGCCAGTTCTTTCACTTTAGAATCGTCATCTCCTCCAAAATTGAAATTGCCCTTGGTCACATCTGAGTATACATATTTTGAATTAAGTGATATCCTTCCAGTATCCATTGTGTCAAACTCAACTCCTAACTCAAAAACTTAATTTATGAGCATTATAGAAGAATAAATAGAAGAAATTCTTAACAAACAAGGGTCTATAAATGGGTTTATGAATTATCTTTTTAAAATTAAAAATGAGGATGTGAAATACTTTCTAAAGATTGGCAACAAACTACTGAAATTTATTATAGGCCATCTTTCTGAGATTGGCAATCCAAAACCATTGAAATTTGTCAATCCGATATTTGACACGGGATAGAGAATCAGGATGGTCTGGCTAAAGACGGTAAACTTAGCACTTCCTGGGAGGCAACCCAATTTTCAAGTTTTCAATTTTTGCTTTTATCTTTGCTTTCTTTTGCATTTTATTTAGGATAATCGAGTCTTGCTTTGTGTCTTTTATAGGGATCTGAAAATAATCTTGGCTAAGTTGGAGGGAGAATCAGTTTTAAAAAAGACTTATGGATCAGGTGATATCTCTCCTTTTCTTTCTCTTTACATGCATCATTCATTTTTTCTACTCCATTGAGGACAATGTTGATTAAGTTGGGGAGGAGAATAATAAAAAAAAAAATTTTTTAAGTTCTTAAGTAAGTTAGTATTTAGTATTTAAGTATCTGATTACACTTAGAGAATCGAGTTAAACCAAGCATTTTTAAAAAAAAGAAAATTGATGTACAGATCAGAGAGTTTGTGAGATATTAAGGGATCAAATATTAAAAAAACTCAATAAAGAGTTAAGTTTAGAACTTAAATAGTTTTCTTTGAGTATTTTTAAATTTTTCTACCAACATCAAAGAAGAGTTTACTTTCTATGGATTTGTGTAGAGTAACTATATGTTTCTTCATATATTTAAAAAAAAAAAAGAAAGTTTCCAAGTACTTCATGCTGAGTAACTGGGCCTCTTTGCCTAAGCAAGCATTGAGTTTCGCATCAAAAGGTATGAGGGCAAAGAAGCTTTGTTGTAAAGCTAGTTTTAACTCATAGCCTGTTTGATTCGAGCAAATAGGTTCGAGGGGTATTTTATACCTAGTGCCCTAAAGCCATCTGATTTGGGAGTCATTGACTGAAAACTCGCTACATGGGTCAAACAGAAAGCTTAAGGGGTTAAGACACTCAATAGTGGTATAATATTAAAATAAATAAATAAATAAATAAATAAATAATCAATAAATGAAGGACAGAAGTAACAATATACTTGTCCATATGAAGATTAATGATTTGGAGATAAAGGTAGGGATAATTTGGAAAAGTTTAGAAAATGTTTAGTGTTCTTAGTTTAACTCTCATATTGACTAGTATTAATACCCCAATGACATACCTCATTTACACTCTACTGAACATCAGTGGCCTTTTTGAAAAATTATTTGATAAAATTTAAGATTTTAAGTTTAAAGGTACTTGATTCTAAATTCTTTCTTTACTCGAGGACGAGCAAAGTTCAAATTGGAGAGTGTGATAAGTGGTATATTTTTATATTTATTGAAGGTATTTTTGGTAATTTATGGTGCTAACATCTTCTTAAAAATCCTAATTTCATGAATTTATTAAATTTTCTTAAAAAATAAGTGATTTTTTAAAAAAAATATGAAATTAGATATATTTATAAAAAATAGATGTTAATTTAATTGAGTAATTTAAGCACCAAAATGAAGAAAAATTTTTGAAAAATTTAATGCATATTTTTTTCAATTTTTTAGGTAAAAATCAGAGCAAAAATAGAGCTAAAATACCTTTAAAAATAAAAAATATTACCTTCGGTGCATGGTGGATCGATCGGTCGGTCCACAGAGCCAAGACGCGGTCCACAGGAATAGTTATGCGATCCACAGGTGTGGCTCACAGTGAGAGAAAGATCTGGGCGCGATCCAACGACTAAGATTCAATCAGACCTAGATCCGACGGTTCAGACTCGTTGCCGACTTTGAATAGGACTCTTTTGCACGATCTGATGATCTAGAAGCAATCCATCACGCGATCCAATGGTTGTTATCATTCCTGACTTTGAATAGGACTCTTTTGCATGATCCGACGGCCAGACCTTCATTAGAACCCAGATCCAATGGCTGACATTTGATCCGACCCTGATAAGGATTATAACTCTAATTTTTGAGCAGATCTGGATGGTCCGAAGCTGATCCGATGGCCAGGAATATTCTTAAGGAGATTAATACGATTTCTAAGAGTTTTAGGACTCCTTTTCCTACCAAAAAATTATGAAAAATTTATCTATAAATAGGAAGTCTGGGAATAAGCTTTGAGAGTAAAAAAATTGAGTAGAAAATATAAAAAAAAATAAAATAAAATAAAATAGCTTTAGGGATCCAAGAAAAAGAAGGAGAAAAGTCGGTTCGCTCTATGAAGTATGACGGAAGATGGAGAGGTCATCAACCATCTTTTCGATGAGGCTTGGCTGATCAACTTCAGATCCTTGTTATAGTTTTATTTTTATTTTATTTTATTATTTCTTTAAAATTTTTTATACTTGAATTTCAATTTTAATTAATGCAAAATTTATTTTTTTGCACTTTAAATTCCTGTCTTTTATTTTTTTTGCATGTAGATGCTAGGATCTAATTAGTAGATCTTAGTATCAATTTATTTTTATACTTTTTAAATTTCTATTATTTATTTTTATTGTAAGTAGATGCTAGGATCTAGTTAGTAGATCTTAGTATCCGATTTATTTTTCATACTTTTAATTTTTATTTTCCAACTTAAATTACTTTCTCTAAAATTTTATTTTTTTTTGTAAAATCAAAGATTTCAAATCAAAATCTTATTTTTTTTGTGGATTTGACCCGACTCACTACTTTCTATATATTTTTAATTTTTATTGAAGTTAGAATTTGATTAATAATCATGGTGTCCTAACGATAGAAAATAATTTTACAAAAAAAAAATTATTATTTGATTGATTTTATAAAAAAAATAAAATTTTGGAGAAAGTAATTTAAGTCAAAAAACAAAAATTAAAAGTATGAAAAATAAATCGGGTACTAAGATCTACTAACTAGATCCTAGCATCTACTTGTAATAAAAATAAATAATAGAAATTTAAAAAGTATAAAAATAAATTGGTACTAAGATCTACTAATTAGATCCTAGCATCTACGTGCAAAAAAATAAAAGACAGAAATTTAAAGTATAGAAAAATAAATTTTACATTAATTAAAATTAAAATTTAAGTATAAGAAATTTAAAAAAATAATAAAATAAAATAAAAATAAAACTATAACAAAGATCTGAAGCTGATCAGCCAAGCCTCATCGAGAAGATGGTTGATGATCTCTCCATCTTCCATCATACTCCGTAGAGCGAACTGGCTTTTCTCCTTCTTTTCTTTGGATCTCTAAAGCTATTTTATTTTTTTTTATTTTTTTCTATACTTTCTACTCAATTTTTCTGCTCCCAAAGCTTACTCCCGGACCTCCTATTTATAGATAATTTTTTTATAATTTTTTGGTAGGAAAAGGAGTCCTAAAACCCTTAAAAATCGTATTAATCTTCTTAGAAATATTTCTGGCCATCGGATCAGCTTCGGACCATCCAGATCTGCTAAAAAATCAGAGTTATAATCTTTATCAGGGTCGGATCAAATGTCAGCCGTTGGATCTGGATTCAGATGAAGTTCTGACCGTCGGATCGTTCAAAAGAGTCCTATTCAAAGTCGGGAACGATAACAGCCGTTGGATCACGTGATGGATTGCTTCTGGGCCGTCGGATCATGAAAAGAGTCCTATTCAAAGTCGGCAACGAGTCTAAACCATCGAATCTGGGTCTGATTGAATCTCAGCCGTTGGATCACGTCCAGATCTTTCTCTCGCTGTGAGCCGCACCTGTGGACCGCGTAACTATTCCTGTGGACCACACCCTGGTTCTGTGGACCGACAACCGATCCACCGTGCACCGAAGGTAATATTTTTTATTTTTTAAGGTATTTTAGCTTCATTTTTGCTCTGATTTTCATCTGAAAAATTGGAAAAAATATGTATTAAATTTCTTAAAAATTTCTCTTCATTTTGGTGCTTAAATTGCTCAATTAAATTAACATTTATTTTTTTATAAATATATCTAATTTCATATTTTTTTCAAAATCACTTATTTTTTAAGAAAATTCAATAAATTCATGAAATTAGGGTTTTTAAGAAGATGTTAGCACCATAAATTATCAAAAATATCTTCAATAAATGTAAAAATATATCACTTATCAGCTAGCTAGATATAGTCAACTCTTCAATCCTGTTTGACCCATAACTTAATTCTCAATCAAGTTAGCTTATATGTTCAATCAAGTCAAGTACTTCCAGATTGGACGTATAAATATAAGTTAATTTTTTTTTATTTTGTCTGACTTATGTGCGTGACTCTATAGGTTCAAATACTCAGCCAGTAGCACAGGAACTAATTTCTGCACTAATCGAGATACTATCTAGCAATAGTTTTCGATGTCCAGATAGGTCAAATTATCGCAAAAAAAATTTCAGAACCCATACTCATGGTTACCGCATAATTCATCCTTTTGATCCTTGATGCTCTTAGATGGTCTCAGATTAACTGTCAATCGAGATTGCTTCATCTACATTATATTTCAATCTTTCAAATCCATCTCATGGATTACCCTGACCAAGGCTTTACTAAATTGAAATATAGTGATTCGTCAACTCCAATAATCTGGAGGTGTCAATCTCATCTTGATCCACACACAAATTTTGCAAGTATTTGACTGTACCCAATAGCCTTCCATCATTGCATTAAAAATCCAGGTAGTTCGGCATCAAAGCATAGTGAGTTGCTTGTAAGTCACTGTGGTGATCTCAGGTCTGAAGGATATTTATACCCATATGTTTCATGAGCAGCTCTTGACAGCAAAATGCTTAGTAGGTGAGTCACTTGTTCAGTGATGATGTACCCTTACATCTCACCTGTATGCCATATCAGTGTCACCACACTCCTTGGTTAAGAGGACAACCAACTCATATGGCACACAATGATCTTCACTCGGTAAACGTCATCGTCTCGTAATGACATATCATTTGGTCACGAACTTGTTTAAGAACTATACGATAAATCTTCTCTTTATCGTACACTAGCATAGTTCTAGGGACTTCATCATAGTACAAGAGTTCAAGGAAGATGTCATTTTATGATAAAAAATATTAGAATAACTATTATTCAATAATCAATAATTCATATACAAGGATGAACTCAATCGTCACATGATTGGTTTTAGGATACAATTATCAGCAACTCCCACTTAGACTGAAGCCAATAGGGGCAGTATCTTATACCCATCTTCCATTTGAAGTCATCAAACTCTTTGATCCCGAGAGCTTTAATGAAGGGGTCGGCTAGATTCTCCTTTTCGTCGATCTTTTGAAGCTCGACGTCATCTCGGTTCATGATCTCTCGCACTAGGTGATAGTAGTGCAGAACATGTTTAGTGCGATGGTGCGACTTAGGTTCTTTCACCTGAGCTATAGCATTAGAGCTATCATAATACAGCAGAACAGGACCATCAATGGAAGGTACAACTCCTAGCTCGATAATAAACTTTCGCAACCACACCGCCTCTTTTACAGCATTCGATGCAGCAATGTATTCCATTTCACATACAGAATCAACCACAGTATGTTGCTTGAAACTTTTCCAGCAAACAACTCCTCCATTCAAGGTAAATACGTAGCTCGACATGCTTCTACTGTCATCATAATCTGACTGAAAATTAAAATCAGTATATCCCACAAGTTTCAGATCAGAGTCTCCATAGATAAGCCATTGGTCTTTAGTATTTCTTAAATACTTAAGAATTACTTTTGCAATCTTCCAACGCTTTTCACCCAGATCTGACTAGTATCTACTTACTACCCTTAGTGAATAGGCCACATCCGACCTCATACATGTCATAGCATACATGATAGATCCCGCTTTCGAAGCATATGGTATTCTACTCATGTGCTCTCTCTTTTCAAGAGTTGTTGGACAATCCTTCTTAGAAAGAGTAATTCTATGGCCTATCAGAAGATAGCCTTCCTTGGAATTATCCATATTGAACTGCTTCAACAAGGTGTCAATGTATGTGGATTGAGACAATCCAAGTAACTTTCTAGATCTATCCTTCAGATCTTCATCTCTAGGATGTAGGATGCTTCTCCCAAGTCCTTCATGGAGAACTGAGATGATAACCATAGCTTCATACTCTGCAAAGCCAGAATGTCATTTTTTAGTAACAGTATGTCATCCACATAAAACATAAGAAAAATGACCACAGAATCGGAAGCCCATTTGTAGACGCAAGGCTCTTCTCTATTCCTAATGAAGCCATACATTTTGATTACTTTATCAAAATGCATGTTCCAACTCCTCGATGCCTGCTTAAGTCCATAAATTGACCTTTTTAGCTTGCACACTTTCGACTCATCTATGGATGTGAATCTTTTAGGTTGTATCATACACACCTCTTCTTTTAGCTCTCCATTAAGAAAAGCAGTTTTGACATCTATCTGCCAAATCTCATAATCTAAGTGTGCAGCGACAGCAAGCATAATCTGGATGGACTTGAGCATTGCTACAGGATAGAACGTCTCGTCATAGTCAATACCATAATGCTAACGGTAATCCTTAGCAACTAGATGGGCTTTATAGATCTCTACCTTTCCGTCCGCCCCTCTTTTTCTCTTAAAAATTTATTTACACCCTATAGATTTTATCCCTTCGGGCGGATCAACTAGTGTCCAGACACTATTGATCTCTATGGACTCCATCTCGAACTTCATGGCCTCAAGCCATTTTTGAGAGTCGGGCCTTTGCATGGCCTCCATATAGGTGATCGGATCCTCATCATTCTCATCAAGTTCAATAGGATCATCATCCCAGACCAGAAAATAGTAGTATATGTTCGACTGATGTGGTACTCTATCGGATCTTCTTAATGGTGCCTCTATTGGCTTTGGATTCAATTCACCAATTGAACCTAATTCTTTATGTGTCGGTTCTTCCACCTCATGAACTTCATCAAGTTCAATTTTACAGGTATTAGCTCCTTCACCAAGGTACTCCTTTTCCAAAAAGAATACCCAGCTGCTGACAAATACCTTTTATTCGATAGCGAGGTAGAAGTAGTACCTTTTAGTTTCTTTTGGATACCCTACGAACAAGCATCTATCGAACTTCGATCAAAGCTTATCTGTCTCAAAACATTTGACATAAGCTGGACACCTCCAGACCCTAAGATGTGAGAGCACCAACTTATGCCCAGTCCATATCTCATATGGAGTTTTATCGACAGACTTGCTGGGCACCTTATTCAAAATATAGCAGACTGTCTCTAGAGTATATCCCCAAAAGGATATTGGCAGACTGAAAAAGTCCATCATAGATCGGACCATGTCTAACAAGATTCGATTCTTTTTCTCGGACACACTATTATGTTGTGGTGTTTCAGGAGGGTTCCATTGTGAGAGAATCCCATTCTCTTCCAGATATGTCAGAAACTCACTGGTGAGGTATTTACCTCCTCGATCTGATCGAAGAATCTTAATACTCTTTTCAGTTTGTTTCTCTACTTCAGTATGAAATCATTTGAACATTTCAAATGATTCTAATTTATGCTTCATAAGATAGACATATCCATACCTCGATAGGTCATCTGTAAATGTAATGAAGTAGTAGTATCCTCCTCTAATATTTATATTCATAGGTCCACATACATCAGTATGTATTAGACCTAGGACATCACTAGCTCTTTCACCTTGTCCTTTAAAAGATGACTTAGTCATCTTACCAAGTAGACAAGATTCACCGGTAGGCAATGATTCATAATCATCTATCTCAAGGACATATTCTTTGATCAACCTGTCAATCATATTCTTATTCACATGACCAAGCCTACAATGTTAAAGATAGGATTCGCTGACATTATCTATTTTGGGGCATTTACTAGGTATATACATTACACTAACAAGCCATGATATTATGTATATGCCATGTTTTAATTATCCACACATAATTATAGTATCATTCATAATGATATCACAAAAATCATCTTTTATTATAAACTTGTAACTAAGTTTGGCCAAAAGGCCTACAGAGATGACATTCATCATAAAGAAGGGATAATAATGACAATCATCTAACATGACACTACTAGACTCGAAGATAAGCTGCAAAGTTTCTAAGGCCAGAACTGGAACGAGGCTTCCATCTCCAACATTAAGGAATCGCTCATCCTCTCAAAATTTTCTACTTACCTACAGTTTTCGTAACAAATTGCATATATTAATAGGACTTTCGGTATCCAATACCCAGGTAGTAGTATCACAAACAGAGAAATTACAAGGTGTTATCATATAAATATCTTATGAAGCAACCACTTGCCTCTTTCTCTTGTTCTTAGGCCTGTTGGGGTCAAGGGTGGCTATATAAGCAGGACAATTTCTTTCTCAATGGTCCAGCTTCTTACAGAAGAAGCACTCTACCTGGCTCTTATCAACTTTTGACAGTTTGCTCTACTTACGATCGGTGGCATGGGATTTTTACACATTTTTCTTCTTTCCTCTCCTTGAGGATCGACGCCCTACAGATGAACCTCCCACTAAATTCATTGGCTCCTTTTGGAGCTGGTGATCCTTTTCAAAAATTTGCAGTAATCCTAGCAAACCATGATAGTTTACTGCAGACTTCATCATTCTATAATGACTGAGAAAGGGTAGGTAAGATTTTGGTAGCGAATTGAGGATAGATTCTTTGCCTAACTGTTCATACAACAGAAAGCTAAGTTTGCTAAGGCATTCAATCTACTTAATCATGTATAATACATGATCGGTGACTAAAGCTCCCTCTTGCATATGGGCATTAAACACTGCGCAGGAGATTTTATGTCTCTTCGCATCCTTAGGGGTACCGAAGGACTCATTCAATATTTGATCATCTCCTCAGGCTATGCATCCTCAAACTTATGACTAAGTTCATCGTTCATAGCTACCCTCATCATGCAACACATAGTCGTGCAATCATTGAGCCACTTCATGTAAGTGTCTCTTGCAGCACGAGGAGCATTGACTGTAGGTTCTTCAGGTGCCTAATCCATAAGGACATATAAAATCCTCTCATGCTCCAACACGATCTTCAACTTTTGATATCAGCTATTGAAGTTGGGTTCGATGAGCTTGTCGCTGTCCAACAGTGAATGGAGGGATAGTATGTTGGCCATAACTGAAAGAAAAAAATATTGGCTTATTAGTATATGAATTATTTTTTTAATTCTGAAGATATGAACTTTAGTTTAAAGGTCCTCTCACTATTTTTTATGAATTGATAGCCTCTACCTCTAACTCGAGGAGTTACATTAATTTCTTAGCAGGTACTAAATCCACACGGACTGCATTCGGGCCTGAGTGTGGCTTAGCCAATCCTAGTGCATCCATGGGTAGATTCATAATCAATTATTTTTTCAAACAACTTCTAGCATTGGGTTTTGCCCTAGACTTCCCTTCAACAGGCATGTGGCGCCTCTACTGAAAATCTTGGTTAGGTCCAACCATTAATATGACACATCAAGTGCATTCAACAAACAGATGTCCAGATTCGAGTGTGGCTCGATCAATCTGAGCATTGATCTAAAGGTACATCATGATGGTCATATGATGAATGACAATTTCAATACGTAATAGACATCAGGCATGTAGCACCTCCAATGTCTATTTGGAATATTGGACTCATTATCAAACATCTTAATGGGAGGCAATGATCAAGTTATCTCATAACTTTATCACTTTATGGATCTAATAATTTAGAAGATTTGATTTCATTAACATGAGAATAAGAGAAGAAGTCGACCTACAAGCTGTAAATTCTTTCACTAACTTCACCAAGTCATATAAAGGATTAAACATAAGCTGATTTAAAGACACCTAAATCAGTCACACTGATTCACCTTAATGGCATGGGTTTGCATGAATTGACTAGTGATCTAATCAAAATATAATCTACCATGTTGGTCAGATAAGTGAGATCAGTGGAAGGGATTTGTCCTTAACTCACTATAGATGCATCTAGGTGAATAGCTCTCAATTAAAAATTACTTGATTGAATCTGCCAAACTTATCTTAGATACTAACTGGTTAATTAGTTTCGATTTGGCACACTAGAAGATTCAGACTCAACCACAGAGCCATGATCATGGTCCATTTATTAGGGTCAAACATATGGACCTGATCAAACTTTAACTATTGAGATTGATTTAGAGAAATACTAATCTAATCTAATTCAATACTTGATTAGATTTAATTAATTTCTCTACTTGGTTCATATGTATTCCTAACCCTAGGTCTAACCCATTAAAAGGATCTGATGCATGCTAATCCTTTGCTCATCATATTATGTGGTGTCTTAATGATCTTCAATTCTCAATTCTAGATCATTTAAACTTAAATCAAAATTAAGTGTGTGAAAAATATGTTTCAGTTTGTAGAATATTATACAAGGATTTTAAGTGAAGCATATCATATGTTTCAACACCTAAAAATAAATTTTCATAATATATTTAACAATTAAATATACATAGGTATGATCTAAACTTCATTCATACATCTCATGTATCATGATAACTTTTAAATCAATACCAATTACATCATATTTAACATGTAATTCAGATCTAAAATAATTTTATATCTAAATTTTATCCTATTATAATGAATCATAAATTATTTTAGATCTAATCTAAATATATTTATGATCAAAATAATATATAAAATTCTATTCATTTTTCTTTTTATGAAACTGGATCACAATGATACCCCTACACGTCATAAGAGAAACCATCGAATAGACAAAAGAGAGATTAATCTCTTCAATCTCTTATGATCAGATGGTCTGGTGATCTCATCAATTCGAGTATTAAGCTACTAAGATCTAAAATCTAATTTCATATATAATTACATCAACATGCAATTATTGATAAAACTATTTTATGCCTTGAACATATCCTTGATCTTATCAATTATATTCTTCATCTAATCCAATTAGATTTGATGTACATATACATCATATCAAATCTAAAATATATCTTATATTGATTATAAAATACTAATTTTAGATTTGATATCAAATAAAAAAAAATTAGATACAAATATGAATGTATAAGAAATTAATTTTTGATAAAATCTATTTTTGTACAGTGCTAAATTATGATAGGATTCAGATCTAAATATCCATCAAAATGGATCCAATTTAAATATGAGATAATCCTCACTTTATAAAAAAATAATAAAATTAAAATTTTGTTAAAATAAATTTAAAATAGATTTTTAATTTATATTATTTTTTATTAAAAATTCAGCAACAGTAGAATTTTGTTATAACAGATTTATAACAACCTCAATCAACCATTAATTAGGCACCTCTAATCCAATCAAAATCAGTTAAAAAATTTTATATAAATATATATAAATAATATTTAATGCTATACAAAAAATCTTAATTATATCTCATATAAATAATCATAAAAAAATTTATTTTACATACATATATTTCAGGCCTGCTCTGATACCAGTTGAAGGGAAGGAAACAGTTTTCCTCCAGAATGCCCAGGATGCATCTAAAATTTTTTTCTAATATTCTACTTATTTAAGGATCAAATTCTTATATGAATCATAGTAGAACCAGAAATCAAATCTTAAATTATCTGATATAAACCTTCATAGAGGCCTGGATATACAGATCCTCTACTTCGCATGCACGTCAGACACCGCAGGAAAGCAGGATGAACTTCAATCCAATTGGCTTCACAACTCAATTAATCGAGGGATGAGATGTGATGATGTGATACCTCACACCAGTAGGTAGGATACCCAAGAAGAATCCATGCCCAAGGAGAGGAGGTGGCAAAAAAGGGAGAGATGTAGAAGATGAAGGACCTCTCTCTTCACACGCCTGTCTCTCTCTCTCTTTTTCTCTTCTCTTAATTTGATTTGTTTGTTATTCTATTCTCTTCTTTTATCTTTAGATAGAGATCCTCTCTATTTATAGATGATTCTCATGATCCAATGAGAGAAGGATTCCTTATTCAAATTTGATTTGAATTGATCCAATACTCATGAAAGAAAGACTTCTATATGAGATATAATTGCCATCACTTATGACATCCACTTTGCACCCACTCCCACACCCACTTGGGATCTCCCAAATAAGCATAAAATCAATTTTTGGTCATGCTTCATGAGTGGGTATTCCCAATGCATATAGGAATACTCATATCTCATCCAAAACAGATCCGATTCGAATCTGATTCGAAATCGATTCGAAATAATTTCGAAAGACTGTCAATCTTAAACTCTTTAAGATTTTTGTACTAAGTCTAACTTAAATTTTGGATCTATTTAAGTTTAATTAATTTAGATGTAATCTAAAATTAATTAGTACTTAAATTCAATCTTTCATATGTTTCATGGATCATAGATGAAATTATTCATCCTCGAAATTGAATCTGAATCTCATGTGTAGTGCTAGCTAGATATAGTCAACTCTTCAATCCCGTTTGATCCATAACTTAATTCTCAATCAAGTTAGCTTATATGTTCAATCAAGTCAAGTACTTTCAGATTGGACATATAAATATAGGTTAATTCCTTTCTACTTTGTCTAACTTATGTGTGTGGCTCCATAGGTTCAAACACTAAGCCGGTAGCACAGGAACCAATTTTTGTACTAATCGAGATACCATCTAGCAATGTTTTCTGACATCCAGAGAGATTGAATTATCATAAAAGAATATTCCAGAACCCATACTCATAGTTACCATATAATTCATCTTTTTGACCCTGGATGCTCTAGGATGGTCTCAGGTTAACTGTCAATTAAGATTGCTTCATCCACATTATATTTCAACCTTTCAAATCCATCTCATGGATTATCCTGATCAAGATTTTACTAAATTAAAATACAGTGATATATTAACTCCAATAATCTGGAGGGGTCAATCCCATCTTGATCCACACACAGACTTCGCAAGTACTTGACTGTACATAATAGTCTTCCGTCACCGTATTAAAAATTTAGATAGTTCGGCACCAAAGCATAATGAGTTGCTTGCAAGTCACTATGGTGATCTCAGTTCTGAAAAATATTTATACCCATATATTTCGTGAGCAGCTCTTGATAGCAAAATGCTCAGCAAGTGAGTCACTTGTTCAGTGATGATGTATCCTTATATCTCACCTATATGCCATACCATTATCACCACACTCTTTGGTTAAGAGGACAACCAACCCATATGGCACACAACGACCTTCACTCAATAAACGTCATCGTCCCGTAATGACGTATCATTTAATCATGAACTTGTTTAAGAACTATATGATAAATCCTCTCTTTATCGTACACTAGCATAGTTCTAGGGACTTCATCACAGTACAAGAGTTCAAGGAAGATATCACTTTGTGATGAAAATTATCAGAATAACTTGTAGAAACCAGATCTAGGGTTTCAGAGTTAGATCTTGAAACTTTTTCAAGATCATACAGCGGAAGACTAAAATAAATCAAAATTTATTTTCTAAAATTAGAGAATCCCTAGATCTATGATTCTATTACATGATTATTACATAGCATTAAATCAAAAATTAAAATATATAAATATAGCATGAACTACATGTTGATCATATCAACATGTTTGTATACTTAATCTAATATATGTATTAAACAATAGATTAGATCTATTACTTTGCAAGTTAGACGTTCTAACCTCGCTAATCCGGGCTTAAGGATGATGTTGCAAGCCGCACACACGTCCGGCCTCTAGGAATCATCCACACGAGCCCACGAATCTCGATCAGAAGTCCTGCTTCAGAAAATCAGCACAGTATGCTAGTACTGCGCTGATCCTTCTTTGATGGTTGATCAAGTACCTCTTTCTTTTTGATTTGGACTCTTTCAAAGATGAAAAGTAGAAGGAGGAGTTTTAGATCTGAGATGCTCTCAGGAAACTCAAGATGGAGGGAGAAAAGATATGAAAACAAACAACCCTAGAAGAAGACCCTCTTCTTCTTCTCGTTTCCTCTCTAGACACCCTAACTTGTGTCTTTTATATCTCCACAACCCAAAGGCCTTTCTCTTTGATTTTTAGATATTCCAAAGGTCTCTCAGATCTCTATCTTCTTCAAAAATTTTATGAAGGAACTCATTTTATATAGAGAGATATGATAGAGTCCTTGTCTAGGTCAAATACCTAGTCAAGGCTTATCCAAACATGGCAAGTTAAGGGGTGCCCAACTCTTGAGCACCTCCTCCATATTTTTATGAATGGATCATCAGAAAAGGGTGCAAAATGTATACCCTAAAAGTCACAAAAATTCTAAAAAAAATTTGGATAAATTCGGTGCAAAATTGAAAGAGTTTTGGATTTTTAAAACTCTATGTCATAGAATTCGAAATCCAAACTTATTCCTTTTTGATTTGATCCAAACCACCATCCATATAAGAAAGAAGAGATGAGACCTATTGTGAACGTGGGAGAGATCAGGAAGAGGGCTTTTGTCACACAAAATAAGAAAAGATTGGCGTTGAATGAGAGAGAGGGCGTGGGGAAGGCTTATGTGGTGCAAGGTGGAATCCTAGTCTTACTAGGATTCTATCTTATGACTTGTTTTAATTTGGTTTCTCAAACCAAATCAAACCAAAATTAGATCAACCTAATTAAAATAGGTATTAACCCAATTAAGAACCTAATTTAATCAGATTAAATTAGATTTAAATCTGATTTAATTTTCTAATCAAATTAGAAATTAGATTGACCCAAGTCTTAGTTGAACTAGGACTAATTTTTTCTTGCACTTAGCTTATCCAATAAACCAATTGGACTTGATCCAATCAAGCCCAAACCAAATCTAATTAAATTATATTTAATTATACTTAATCTCAGCCCATTGGCTTAATCAAATTAAGCCAATTAGTAATCGAATTGCTAATCGATCCTCCTGCAACACTTGCACTGGGTTAAATGTCAATCGTATTGATCATTTAACCCTAGAATGATTCTTAATCGTTGATCAACCATCCGATCGGATCATGAACTCTAATGTGTGTGATCTCATAGGTCTGAACCTAAGTCAGTAGTACAGGAATAAATTCCTGTACCAATCGAAGTGACCATCTAGCAATGGTACCCGACGACCGGATAGGTTGAATGTATAGAACAACATCCTTAGAACCCATGCGGATATAGTTTTCATATAATTCATCCCCTTGACCAAAATGATCATAGGACACCCCAAAGTTCAACTGTCAACTCTGATCAGGTTGTCCACATTGTATTTCAAAATATCAAATCCATCTGATGGATTATCCTGGTCAAGGTTTTGCTAAATTGAAATACAACGACTCATTCTTCTCCAACTCTTGGAGTGGTCAATCCTATCTCGATCACACTCTGACTTCGCAAGTACTTGACTGTGCCCAGAAGCCTTCCATCTCTGAATTAAAAATTCAGTTAGTCCAGTACCAAAGCATAGTGAGTTGCTTGCAAGTCACTGAGGCGATCTCAGGTCTAAGGGACACTTATACCTATATCCCATCTGAGATATTCTTGATAGTAGAATGCTCTAGAGTTGGTCACGTTCAATGATGATGTACCAGTATATCTCACCTGTATGCCATACCAGTGTCTCCACATTCTTTGGTTAAGAGGACAACCAACCCATATGGCCTACAGCGACCTATGCTCGATAGAAGCTGTCGTCCTTATTAACAGCCTATCATTTGGTCGTGAACAGTTTTAAGAACTAATCGATAAATCCTCTCTTTATCGAACTTAAATAGTCCTAAGGACTTCATCATAACAACGGAGTTTATTAGAAGATGAAAACTTATGATGAAAATGTCAAATATATTTTATTTATTAACAAATCAATTACAATACTTGGTTGCTCAACCGTCAACAGCTTGACGATTAACTTTTTGGGACATATTTTCCAACAACTCCCACTTGTCCTAAAGCCACTCGGCACAGTATCTAATACCCATCTTCGACTTGTGGTTGTCGAACTCCTTTATCGCCAGGGCTTTAGTGAAGGGGTCGGCCAGGTTCTCCTTTCTGTTGATCTTCTGAAGTTCGACGTCACCTCGATCCACGATCTCTCGGATCAGGTGGAAGCGGCGCAAGATGTGCTTCATCCGTTGATGTGCTTTGGGTTCCTTCACCTGAGCTATGGCACCAGTGCTGCCGTAGTAGAGCAGGACTGGACCATTGAGGGAGGGTGCTACTCCGAGCTCGTTGATGAATTTTCTCAGCCACACAGCTTCCTTCGCGGCATCTGATACTGCGATGTACTCCACTTCGTAAATAGAGTCTGCCACAGTATGCTTCTTGGAACTCTTCCAATAGATGGCTCCACCATTCAGAGTAAAGATATAACCCGACACGCTCATGCTGTCATCATGGTCAGATTGAAAGCTAGAGTCTGTGAACCCCACAAGTTTCAGATCTGACTCGTCATAAACCAACTATTGGTCCTTAGTATTTCTCAAATACTTAAGGATGGCTTTAACCACTTTTCAGTGATTTTCTCCAGGATCAGATTGGTATCTACTCACTACTCCTAGTGAGTATGCCACATCTGATCTTGTACATGTCATGGCATACATGATAGATCCCACGGCTGAAGCATATGGGACTCTACTCATACGCTCTCTCTCTTCAGGAGTTGTCGGACAATCCTTCTTAGAGAGAGAAATTCCTTGGCCTATCGATAGATAGCCCTTCTTGGAATTCTCCATGCTGAACCTCTTCAGCACAGTATCTATGTACATTTACTGGGATAACCCAAGCATCCTTTTAGATCTATCCCTATAGATCTTCATCCCTAGGATGTAGGATGCTTCACCCAAATCCTTCATGGAGAACTGTGATGACAACCAAACTTTTATTCCCTGTAGTGCGTGGATGTCATTTTCGATTAAGAGAATGTCATCCACGTACAAGACAAGAAATACCACAACTGGACCATTTGCCCATTTATAGATGCAGGGCTCTTCTCCATTCTTAATGAAGCCATACGTTTTGATCACCTTATCAAAATGCATGTTCCAACTCCGAGAAGCTTGCTTCAATCCATAAATGGATCTCTGAAGCTTGCACACCTTGGACTCATCTGTTGATGTAAACCCCTCAGGTTGTATCATATACACATCTTCGGTCAGCTCTCCATTCAGAAAAGCTGTCTTTACATCCATCTGCCAGATCTCATAATCCAGATGGGCAGCTATTGCAAGCATTATCCGAATGGATTTGAGCATTGCCACAGGAAAAAACATCTCGTCATAGTCAATATCATAACGTTGACGATACCCCTTGGTGACCAGACGGGCTTTATAGGTCTCCACCTTTTCGTCTGCGTCCCTCTTCCTTTTGAAGACCCATTTACACCCAATGGATTTAACCCCTTCAGGTGGGTCAACCAATGTCCATACATCGTTGACCTTCATGGACTCTATTTCGGATGTCATGGCTTCAAGCCATTTCTCAAATCAAGTCTCTGCATTGCATCCATATAGGTGATCGGATCCTCATTATTCTCATCAAGTTCGATGGGATCACCGTCCCGGACCAAGAAACCATAGTATCTGTCCGGTTGATGTGGTACTCTACCGAATCGCCTTAATGGTGCAGGTACATTGGGCTCCAGATCTGATCTAATCATATCCGACTCAGGTTCAGCTATTGGTGTCGGTCTTTCTACCTGTTGAACTTCATCAAGTTCAACCTTAGAGGCAACGGTTTCTTCACCAAGGAACTTCTTTTCTAAAAAGATTGCCTTAAGGCTGACGAACACCTTTTGTTCATCAGCATGGTAGAAAAATATATCTTTTTGTCTCTTTGGGGTACCCTATGAATGAGCATTTGTCAGACCTAGGTCCAAGTTTATCTGTGACTAATCGTTTGACATAGGTCGGGCACCCCCAGACCCTAAGGTGTGAAAGTACTGGCTTACGCCCTGTCCATATCTCATATGGAGTCTTAATTACAGATTTACTTGGAACCCTATTTAATAGATAACAGGCCGATTCGAGTGCATATCTCCAGAAGGATATCGGTAAGCTAGCAAAACCTATCATGGATCGGACCATGTCTAACAGAGTCCGATTCCTCCTTTCAGACACACCATTATGCTGTGGTGTTCCTGGAGGAGTCCATTGGGAGAGAATCCCATTCTCTCCTAGATATGTGAAAAATTCACTAGAAAGGTATTCTCCTCCTCGATCAGATCGAAGAGTTTTAATACTCTTCCCAGTTTATTTTTCTACTTCACTTCGGAATCGTTTGAACATTTCAAATGAATCTGACTTATGTTTCATTAGATAGACATTTCTATATTGGGATAGGTCATCTGTGAAAATTATGAAGTAGAAATATCCACCTCTAGCATTGGTGCTCATGGGCCCGCATACATCAGTATGTACTAGGCCCAAGAGCTCAGTAGCTCTCTCACCTTTTCCAGTAAAAGGTGACTTGGTCATTTTACCAAGAAGACAGGACTCACAGGTTGGAAGTGATTCACAATCACTGAGTTCGAAGATTCCCTCGAGTCAACCTGTTTATTCTGTTCTTGTTTATACGACCTAGCCTACAGTGCCATAAGTAGATACTATCTAATCTAGGGTGCTTGCCAGTAGAATAGACTCTTATCAGGCTTGATCTTTTTGATCTGGCTCTACACTGATGTCCTAGTCTAAACTTGCACCTTCTTCACTTTCTTCTTCTTGTTCTTCTTCCCTTTCTCAAAGGGTCGAGAACCAGAAGATGAACCTCCCACTAAGTTCACCGACTCCTTGAGGAGTTGGTGATCCTTCTCAAAGTTCTGAAGCAACCCCAGTAATCCGTGGTAGTTTACTTCAGGCTTTGTCATTCTATAATGAGTAAGGAATGGGAGATAAGACTTGGGCAGTGAGTTCAGTATTGCATCTTTCCCAAGCTGCTCATTCAAGGAAAAGCCGAGCTTGCTCAATCGTTCCATCAGCTCGATCATGTATAATATATGATCAGTGATAGAGGCACCATCCCGTATTTTGGCGTTGAAGATGGCACAATGAGTCTTGTGCCTCTCTACGTCATCGGGTGTGCTAAAGGCATCCTCCAACACTTGAAGCATGTCCTTTGGCTGAGCCGTCTCGAATCTGTGACTGAACTCGTCGCTCATGACAGCCAGCATGATACAACGCACCATAGTCCGATCACTGAGCCACTTCTGGTAAGTGTCTCTGACTGTTCCACGTGCATTGACAGCTTGCTCCTCAGGTGCAGGATCCATTATCACATATAGGATTCGTTCATGCTCCAGGACCATCTTTAACTTTCGGTACCAGCTACCGAAGTTGGGTCCCACCAACTTATCATTGTCCAACAATGATCGGAGCGATAGGAAAGTGGCCATATTTACACAAAGGAGAACCATAACCTAATTAGTAATTGATTCATTAAATCTAAAGATTTGGACTTTAATCAAAAAGTTTCTTTCACTATTTTATTCGAATTGGTAGCCTCTACCTTCAATTCGAGAAATTACCCTAATTCCTTAGTGGATACTAGAATCCACTTAGACTGCACACAAGCCCAACTTTGGTTGGCCAACCCATGTACATCTAAGGGTAGGTTCATAACCAATTGTTTCTCTAAATAATTTCTAGTAATATTAATTTTGCCCCAGAAACCTAATCAGTAGGCTTTGGCCTCCACTGTAAGGATCCGGTTAGGTCCAACCATTAACATGATCATACTTGGTGTATCTAACCAACGAATGATTAAGCCCAACTTTGGTTGGCTCATCTAACCACCATTAGAGAGACACTTCCAAGTCGTCATATGATGAGTGATAATTTCATTAGTCAACAAGCACCAGGCCTTTGGGTTTGCAATGATTATTGAGTTAATGGACTCATTATCAAACACCTTAATGGGAGGCTATGACTCAGTTATCTCCATAACTTTATCATTTTAAGGACCTAATAATTTTAGAAGATTTAAATAATATAGAGGATGAGGTCAGATGAACCAGCTTATCATGATCCTCCCACTGGCTTCACCAAGTCAGCTTAAGGGAGACCATTAAAAAGGGCTGGTCTAGGAGCACCTAAATCAGTCACACTGATTTACCTAGCTGACATGGGTCAGCTCGAATAGTCAATCTAGGAACCAGATCTAGGGTTTCAGGGTTAGATCTTGAAACTTTTTCAAGATCATACAGCGGAAGACTAAAATAAATCAAAATTTATTTTTTAAGATCAAAAAATCCCTAGATCTAAGATCCTATTACATGATTATTACATGGCATTAAATCAAAAATTAAAATATATAAATATAGCATGAACTACATGTTGATCATATCAACATGTTTCTATACTACATCTAATGTATGCATTAAACAATAGATCAGATCTATTACCTTGCAAGTTAGACGTTCTAACCTTGCTGATCTGGGCTTGAGGATGATGTTGCAAGCTGCACACGCATCCAGCCTCTAGGAGTCATCCACACGAGCCCACGAATCTCGATCAGAAGTCCTGCTTCAGGAAATCATCACAGTATGCTAGTACTGCACTGATCCTTCTTTGATGGTTGATCAGGTGCCTCCTTCTTCTTGATTTGGACTCTTCTAAAGATGGAAAGTAGAACGAGAAGTTTCAGATCTGAGACACTCTCAGGAAACTCAAGATGGAGGGAGGAAAGATGTGAAAACAAAAACCCAAGAAGAAGACCCTCTTCTTCTTCACATTTTTCTCTCTAGACACCCAAACTTGCATCTTTTATATCTCCACGACCCAAAGGTATTTCTCTCTAATTTTTGGATGGAAGAAAGGTCTCTCAAATATCTATCTCCTCCTTAAAATTTTACTAAGAAACTCATCTTATATAGAGAGATATGATAGAGTCCTTGTCTAGGTCAAACACCTAGTCAAGGCTTATCCAAACATGGCAAGTTAAGGGACGCCCAACTCTTGAGCATCTCCTCCATATTTTCATGCATGGATCACCAACAAAGGGTTCACAATGTAAACCCTAAAGGCCATGAAAATTCCAAAAAAAATTTGGATAAATTCGGTGCAAAATTGAAAGAGTTTTGGATTTCTAAAACTCTATCTCATAGAATTCAAAATCCAAACTTATTCCTTTTAGATTTGATCCAAACCACCTTCCATGTAAGAAAGAAGAGAGGAGACCTTTTGTGAACGTGGGAGAGATCTGGGAGAGGGCTTTTATCGCACAAAATAAGTAGAGATTGGTGTTGAATAAGAGAGAGGGCGTGGAGAAGGTTTATGTGGCGCAAGGTGGAATCCTAGTCCTACTAGGATTCTGTCTCATAACTTGTTTTAATTTGGTTTCCCAAACCAAATCAAATCAAAATTAGATCAACCCAATTAAAATAGGTCTTAACCCAATTAAAAACCTAATTTAATCAGATTAAATTAGATTTAAATCTGATTTACTTTTCTAATCAAATTAGAAATTAGATTGACCCAAGTCCTAGTTGAACTAGGACTAGTTTTTCCTTGCACTTGGCTTATCCAATAAACCAATTGGACTTGATCCAATCAAGTCCAAACTAAATTTAATTAAATCATATTTAATTAGACTTAATCTCAACCCATTGGCTTAATCAAATTAAGCCAATTAGCAATCGAATTGCTAATCGATCCTCCTGCAACACTTGCACTGGGTTAAATATCAATCGTATTGATCATCTAACCTTAGAACGATTCTTAATCATTGATCAACCATCCGATCGGATCATGAACTCTAATGTGTATGACCTCATAGATCCGAACCTAAGCCGGTAGCATAGGAATAAATTTTTATACCAATCGAAGTGACCATCTAGCAATGGTACCCGACGACCGGATAGGTCGAATGTGTAGAACAACATCCTTAGAACCCATGCGGATATAGTTTTCATATAATTCATCCCCTTGATCAAAATGATCATAGGACACCCCAGAGCTCAACTGTCAACTCTGATCAGGTTGTCCACATTGTATTTCAAAATATCAAATCCATCTGATGGATTACCCTGGCCAAGATTTTGCTAAATTGAAATACAGCGACTCATTCTTTTCCAACTCTTGGAGTGGTCAATCCCATCTCGATCACACTCTGACTTCACAAGTACTTGACTGTGCCCAGAAGCCTTCCGTCCCTGAATTAAAAATTCAGTTAGTCCAGTACCAAAGCACAGTGAGTTGCTTGCAAGTCACTGAGGCGATCTCAAGTCTAAGGGATACTTATACCTATATCCCATCAGAGACATTCTCGACAGCAGAATGCTCTGGAGTTGGTCACGTTCAATGACGATGTACCCTTACATCTCACCTGTATGCCATACCAGTATCTCCACACTCTTTGGTTAAGAGGACAACCAACCCATATGGCCTACAGCGACCTATGCTCGATAGAAGCTGTCGTCTTTATTAACAGCCTATCATTTGGTCGTGAACAGTTTTAAGGACTAATCGATAAATCCTCTCTTTATCGAACCTAAATAGTCCTAAGGACTTCATCATAACAACGGAGTTCATTAGAAGATGAAAGCTTATGATGAAGATGCCAAATATATTTTATTTATTAACAAATCAATTACAATACTTGGTTGCTCAACCGTCAACAGCTTGACGATTGGCTTTTTAGGACACATTTCCCAACAACTCTCACTCATCCTAAAGCCACTCGGCACAGTATCTAATACCCATCTTCGACTTGTGGTTGTCGAACTCCTTTATTGCCAGGGCTTTAGTGAAGGGGTCGGCTAGGTTCTCCATTCCGTCGATCTTCTGAAGGTCGACATCACCTCGATCCACGATCTCTCGGACCAGGTAGAAGCGGTGCAAGATGTGCTTCATCCGCTGATGTGCTTTGGGTTCCTTCACCTGAGCTATGGCACCAGTGCTGTCGCAGTAGAGCAAGACTGAACCATCGAGGGAGGGTGCTACTCCGAGCTCGTTGATGAATTTCCTCAGCCACACAGCTTCCTTCGCGGCATCTGATGCTGCGATATACTCCGCTTCACAAACAGAGTCTGCCACAGTATGCTGCTTGAAACTCTTCCAGCAGATAGCTCCACCATTCAGAGTAAAGATATAACCCGACACACTCCTGCTATCATCATGGTCAGATTGGAAGCTGGAGTCTGTGAACCCCACAAGTTTCAGATCTGACTCGCCATAAACCAACCATTGGTCCTTAGTATTTCTCAAATACTTAAGGATGGCTTTAACCACTTTCCAGTGATTTTCTCCAGGATCAGATTGGTATCTACTCACTACTCCTAGTGAGTATGCCACATCTGGTCTTGTACATGTCATGGCGTACATGATAGATCCCACGGCTGAAGCATATGGGACTCTACTCATACGCTCTCTCTCTTCAGGAGTTGTCGGACAATCCTTCTTAGAGAGAGAAATTCCATGGCCTATCGGTAGATAGCCCTTCTTGAAATTCTCCATACTAAACCTCTTCTGCACAGTGTCTATGTACATGGACTGGGATAACCCAAGCATCCTTTTAGATCTATCCCTATAGATCTTCATCCCTAGGATGTAGGATGCTTCACCCAAATCCTTGATGGAGAACTGTGATGACAACCAAACTTTTATTTCCTGTAGTGAGGGGATGTCATTCCCGATTAAGAGAATGTCATCCACGTATAAGACAAGGAATACCACAACTAGACCATTTGCCCATTTATAGATGCAGGGCTCTTCTCCATTCTTAATGAACCCATACGTTTTGATTACCTTATCAAAATGCATGTTCCAACTCCGAGAAGCTTGCATCAGTCCATAAATGGATCTCTGAAGCTTGCACACCTTGGACTCATCTGTGGATGTAAACCCTTTAGGTTGTATCATATACACCTCTTTAGTCAGCTCTCCATTCAGGAAAGCTGTCTTTACATCCATCTGCCAGATCTCATAATCCAGATGGGCAGCTATTGCAAGCATTATCCGAATAGATTTGAGCATTGCCACAGGGGAAAACATCTCGTCATAGTCAATACCATAACGTTGATGATACCCCTTGGCAACCAAACGGGCTTTATAGGTCTCCACCTTTCCGTCTGTGCCCCTCTTCCTTTTGAAGACCCATTTACACCCAATGGGTTTAACCCCTTCAGGTGGGTCAACCAATGTCCATACATCGTTGACCTTCATGGACTCCATTTCAGATTTCATGGCTTCAAGCCATTTCTCGGAATCAGGTCTCTGCATTGCATCTATATAGGTGATCGGATCCTCATTATTCTCATCAAGTTCGATGGGATCACTGTCCCGACCAAGAAACCGTAGTATCTGTCCGGTTGACGCGGTACTCTACCAGATCGCCTTAATGGTGCAGGTACATTGGGCTTCGGATCTGATCTAATCATATCCGACTCAGGTTCAGCTATTGGTGTCGGTCCTTCTACCTGTTGAACTTCATCAAGTTCAACCTTAGAGGCAACGGTTCCTTCACCAAGGAACTCCTTTTCTAAAAAGATTGCCTTAAGGCTGACGAACACCTTTTGTTCATCAGCATGGTAGAAAAAATATCCTTTTGTCTCTTTGGGGTACCCTATGAATGAGCATTTGTCAGACCTAGGTCCAAGTTTGTCTGTGACTAATCATTTGATATAGGCCGGGTACCCCCAGACCCTAAGGTGTGAAAGTACTGGCTTACACCCTATCCATATCTCATATGAAGTCTTAATTACAGACTTACTTGGAACCCTTTTTAACAGATAATCGGTCGATTCGAGTGCATATCCCCAAAAGGATATCGGCAAGCTAGCAAAACCCTTCATGGATCGGACCATGTCTAACAAAGTCCGATTCCTCCTTTCAAACACACCATTATGCTGTGGTGTTCCTGGAGGAGTCCATTGGGAGAGAATCTCATTCTCTCCTAGATATGTGAGAAACTCACTAGAAAGGTATTCTCCTCCTCGATCAGATCGAAGAGTTTTAATACTCTTCCCAGTTTATTTTTCTACTTCACTTCAGAATCGTTTGAACATTTCAAATGAATCCGACTTATGTTTCATCAGATAGACATATCCATATCGGGATAGGTCATCCGTGAAAGTTATGAAGTAGAAATATCCACCTCTAGCACTGGTGCTCATGGGCCCACATACATCAGTATGTACTAGGCTCAAGAGCTCAGTAGCTCTCTCACCTTTTCTAGTAAAAGGTGACTTGGTCATTTTACCAAGAAGACAGGACTCACAGGTTGGAGTGATTCACAATCACTAACTTCGAGGATTTTCTCTTGAGTCAACCTGTTTATTCTGTTCTTGTTTATATGACCTAGCCTACAGTGCCATAAGTAGATATCTGACACACTATCTAATCTAGGGTGCTTGCCAGTAGAATAAACTCTTATCAGGCTTGACCTTTTTGGTCTGGCTCTGCACTAATGTCCTAGCCTGAACTTGCACCTTCTTTACTTTCTTCTTCTTGTTCTTCTTCCCTTTCTCAAAAGGTCGAGAACCAGAAGACGAACCTCCCACTAAATTCACCGACTCCTTGTGAAGTTGGTGATCCTTCTCAAAGTTCTGAAGCAACCCCAGTAACCCGTGGTAGTTCTCTTCAGGCTTTGTCATTCTATAATGAGTGAGAAATGAGAGATAAGACTTGGGCAGCGAGTTCAGTATTGCATCTTTTCCAAGCTGCTCATACAAGGAAAAGCTGAGCTTGCTCAATCATTCCATCAGCTCGATCATGTACAATACATGATCAGTGACAGAGGCACCATCCTGCATTTTGGTGTTAAGATGGCACAACTAGTCTTGTGCCTCTCCATGTCATCGGGTGTGCCAAAGGCATCCTCCAACACTTGAAGCATGTCCTTTGGCTGAGCCATCTCGAATCTGCGACTGAACTCATCGCTCATAGCAGCCAGCATGATATAGCGCACTGTGGTCCGATCACTGAGCCACTTCTGGTAAGTGTCTCTGACTGTTCCATGTGCATTGACAGCTGGCTCCTCAGGATCCATTATCACATATAAGATCCGTTCATACTCCAGGACTATCTTCAACTTTCGATACCAGCTACCGAAGTTGGATCCCACCAACTTATCATTGTCCAACAATGATTGAAGCGATACGGAAGTGGCCACATTTGCACAAAGGAGAACCATAACCTAATTAGTAATTGATTCATTAAACCTAAAGATTTGGACTTTAATCAAAAGGTTTCTCTCACTATTTTATTCGAATTGGTAGCCTCTACCTTCAATTCGAGGAATTACCCTAATTCTTTAGCGGGTACTAGAATCCACTTAGACTGCACACAAGCCCAACTTTGGTTGGCCAACCCATGTACATCTAAGGGTAGGTTCATAACCAATTGTTTCTCTAAATAATTTCTAGTAATTTTAATTTTGCCCCAGAAACCTAATCAGTAGGCTTTGGCCTCCACTGTAAGGATCCGATTAGGTCCAACCATTAACATGATCATACTTGGTGTATCTAACCAATGAATGATTAAGCCCAACTTTGGTTGGCTCACCTAACCACCATTAGAGAGACACTTCCAAGTCATCATATGATGAGTGATAATTCCATTAGTCAACAAGCACTAGGCCTTTGGGTCTGCAATGATTATTGAGTTAATGGACTCATTATCAAACACCTTAATGGGAGGCTATGACTCAGTTATCTCTATAACTTTATTATTTTAAGGACCTAATAATTTTAGAGAATTTAAATAATTTAGAGGATGAGGTCAGATGAACCAGCTTTTCATGATCCTCCCACTGGCTTCACCAAGTCAGCTTAAGGGAGACCAGGGCTGGTCTAGGAGCACCTAAATCAGTCACACTGATTTACCTAGCTGACATGGGTCAGCTCGAATAGTCAAGTGATCCGATCAAAACATAATTTCACCAAGAGGCCAGGTAAGTTCGATCAGTGGGAGGGTCTGCCAAAGCTTGCCTTAGACACCATCAGAAACGGCCAGGTAAGCGGGCTCCCAATTAAAAACCACCGGTCTGGTTTACCTTAGACACCAACTGGTTTAATTAGTTTTGATTAGATAAACCTAACAGTTCGTGCTAGACCGCTTAGCCAAGAATCAAGTCCATTTGGTTCTCGTTAAAGACATGGACTTGACCAACTACAACTATTGTAATTGATCTAGAGAATCCTTGACCTAATCTAAGACAACAATTGATTAGATTTAGTCAATTCTCTAATTAAGTCCATCTTTAATCTAACCATAGGTCTAACCCAATTAATGGACCTAATTTCCACTAACCCATTAACCCAATGTGTTATGATTTGTGTCTTAGGTTCTTCAATTCACAATCCTAGAACCTAATCAAACAACTTCTTAATTCTTAATTAAGTTTTGGGCTGAGGGTTGGGTTCGGCTTTTCAAAAAATAATTTTTATATTTGTAAAATAATTTTACAATATGATTCTACCAACCATATTGCATGTTTGATTCATAATCAAGATGCAAGTGAAATAAACATGAAACTACTTTAGATCTAATCTAAACAGGTTCATGTAATTGAAATAATTTCAACTTTAAACAATTTCTTTGCACAAAAATTATTAACAAAGAGATTTTATTTTAGATTTAAACATCTTTTAAATCTAATAAATCATAAATTTAATCTAGATCATATCTAATAAATTTATGATTAAAGATATATCTACACAAACTAGGACAACCTTTGCACTGTAAGGGGTAAACCTTACAGCAGGACAACCTTGCAGTTTATGATTGATCTAAAATTTTAATTTCAGATTTAATAATCAGATTATAAATTAGATCTAATCTAAAAATAATCTAAGCATGTATAAATAATCATGTAATAAAGAACCTGGGCTCTGATACCAATTGAAGGAACCAGATCTAGGGTTTCAGGGTTAGATCTTGAAACTTTTTCAAGATCATACAGCGGAAGACTAAAATAAATCAAAATTTATTTTTTAAGATCAAAAAATCCCTAGATCTAAGATTCTATTACATGATTATTACATGGCATTAAATCAAAAATTAAAATATATAAATATAACATGAACTACATGTTGATCATATCAACATGTTTCTATACTACATCTAATGTATGTATTAAATAATAGATCAGATCTATTACCTTGCAAGTTAGACGTTCTAACCTTGCTGATCTGGGCTTGAGGATGATGTTGTAAGATGCACACGCGTCCGGCCTCTAGGAGTCGTCCACACGAGCCCACGAATCTCGATCAGAAGTCCTGCTTCAGGAAATCATCACAGTATGCTAGTACTGCGCTGATCCTTCTTTGATGGTTGATCAGGTGCCTCCTTCTTCTTGATTTGGACTCTTCCAAAGATGGAAAGTAGAATGAGGAGTTTCAGATCTGAGACACTCTCAGGAAACTCAAGATGGAGGGAGGAAAGATGTGAAAACAAAAACCCAAGAAGAAGACCCTCTTCTTCTTCACGTTTTTCTCTCTAGACACCCAAACTTGCATCTTTTATATCTCCACGACCCAAAGGTATTTCTCTCTGATTTTTGGATGGCAGAAAGGTCTCTCAAATATCTATCTTTTCTTAAAATTTTACTAAGAAACTCATCTTATATAGAGAGATATGATAGAGTCCTTGTCTAGGTCAAACACCTAGTCAAGGCTTATCCAAACATGGCAAGTTAAGGGATGCCCAACTCTTGAGCATCTCCTCCATATTTTCGTGCATGAATCACTAGAAAAGAGTTCACAATGTAAACCCTAAAGGCCATGAAAATTTCAAAAAAATTTTGGATAAATTCGGTGCAAAATTGAAAGAGTTTTGGATTTCTAAAACTCTATCTCATAGAATTCAAAATCCAAACTTATTCCTTTTAGATTTGATCCAAACCACCTTTCATGTAAGAAAAAAGAGAGGAGACCTTTTGTGAACGTGGGAGAGATCTGGGAGAGGGCTTTTGTCGCACAAAATAAGTGGAGATTGGCGTTGAATAAGAGAGAGGGCGTGGAGAAGGTTTATGTGGCGCAAGGTGGAATCCTAGTCCTACTAGGATTCTGTCTCATAACTTGTTTTAATTTGATTTTCAAACCAAATCAAATCAAAATTAGATCAACCCAATTAAAATAGATCTTAACCCAATTAATAACCTAATTTAATCAGATTGAATTAGATTTAAATCTGATTTAATTTTCTAATCAAATTAGAAATTAGATTGACCCAAGTCCTAGTTGAACTAGGACTAGTTTTTCCTTGCACTTGGCTTATCCAATAAATCAATTGGACTTGATCCAATCAAGCCCAAACTAAATCTAATTAAATCATATTTAATTAGACTTAATCTCAGCCCATTGGCTTAATCAAATTAAGCCAATTAGCAATCGAATTACTAATCGATCCTCCTGCAACACTTGCACTGGGTTAAATATCAATCGTATTGATCATCTAACCCTAGAACGATTCTTAATCGTTGATCAACCATCCGATCGGATCATGAACTCTAATGTGTGTGACCTCATAGGTCCGAACCTAAGCCGGTAGCATAGGAACAAATTTCTATACCAATCGAAGTGACCATCTAGCAATGGTACCCGACGATCGGATAGGTCGAATGTGTAGAACAACATCCTTAGAACCCATGCGGATATAGTTTTCATATAATTCATTCCCTTGACCAAAATGATCATAGGACACCCCAGAGCTCAACTGTCAACTCTGATCAGGTTGTCCACATTGTATTTCAAAATATCAAATCCATCTGATGGATTACCCTGGCCAAGATTTTGCTAAATTGAAATACAACGACTCATTCTTCTCCAACTCTTGGAGTGGTCAATCCCATCTCGATCACACTCTGACTTCACAAGTACTTGACTGTGCCCAGAAGCCTTCCATCTCTGAATTAAAAATTCAGTTAGTCCAGTACCAAAGCATAGTGAGTTGCTTGCAAGTCACTGAGGCGATCTCAAGTCTAAGGGACACTTATACCTATATCCCATCAGAGACATTCTCGACAGCAGAATGCTCTGGAGTTGGCCACGTTCAATGATGATGTACCCTTACATCTCACCTGTATGCCATACCAGTGTCTCCACACTCTTTGGTTAAGAGGACAACCAACCCATATGGCCTACAGCGACCTATGCTCGATAGAAGCTGTCATCCTTATTAACAGCCTATCATTTGGTCGTGAACAGTTTTAAGGACTAATCGATAAATCCTCTCTTTATCGAACCTAAATAGTCCTAAGGACTTCATCATAACAATGGAGTTCATTAGAAGATGAAAGCTTATGATGAAGATGCCAAATATATTTTATTTATTAACAAATCAATTACAATACTTGGTTGCTCAACCGTCAACAGCTTGACGATTGACTTTTTGGGACACATTTCCCAACAACTCCCACTTGTCCTAAAGCCACTCGGCACAGTATCTAATACCCATCTTCGACTTGTGGTTGTCGAACTCCTTTATTGCCAGGGCTTTAGTGAAGGGGTCGGCTAGGTTCTCCTTTCCGTCGATCTTCTGAAGGTCGACATCACCTCAATCCACGATCTCTCAGACCAGGTGGAAGCGGTGCAAGATGTGCTTCGTCCGCTGATGTGCTTTGGGTTCCTTCACCTGAGCTATGGCACCAGTGCTGTCACAGTAGAGCAAGACTGGACCATCGAGGGAGGGTGCTACTCCGAGCTCGTTGATGAATTTCCTCAGCCACATAGCTTCCTTCGCGGCATCTGATGCTGCGATATACTCCGCTTCACAAACAGAGTCTGCCACAGTATGCTGCTTGGAACTCTTCCAGCAGATGGCTCCACCATTCAGAGTAAAGATATAACCCGACACACTCCTGCTGTCATCATGGTCAGATTGGAAGCTGGAGTCTGTGAACCCCACAAGTTTCAGATCTGACTCGCCATAAACCAACCATTGGTCCTTAGTATTTCTCAAATACTTAAGGATGGCTTTAACCACTTTCCAGTGATTTTCTCCAGGATCAGATTGATATCTACTCACTACTCCTAGTAAGTATGCCACATCTGATCTTGTACATGTCATGGCGTACATGATAGATCCCACGGCTGAAGCATATGGGACTCTACTCATACGCTCTCTCTCTTCAGGAGTTGTCGGACAATCCTTCTTAGAGAGAGAAATTCCATGGCGTATCGGTAGATAGCCCTTCTTGAAATTCTCCATGCTGAACCTCTTCAGCACAGTGTCTATGTACATGGACTGGGATAACCCAAGCATCCTTTTAGATCTATCCCTATAGATCTTCATCCCTAGGATGTAGGATGCTTCACCCAAGTCCTTCATGGAGAACTGTGATGACAACCAAACTTTTATTCTCTGTAGTGCGGGGATGTCATTCCCGATTAAGAGAATGTCATCCACGTACAAGATAAGGAATACCACAACTGGACCATTTGCCCATTTATAGATGCAGGGCTCTTCTCCATTCTTAATGAAGCCATACGTTTTGATCACCTTATCAAAACGCATGTTCCAACTCCGAGAAGCTTGCTTCAGTCCATAAATGGATCTCTGAAGCTTGCACACCTTGGACTCATCTGTGGATGTAAACCCTTCAGGTTATATCATATACACCTCTTCAGTCAGCTCTCCATTCAGGAAAGCTGTCTTTACATCCATCTGCCAGATCTCATAATCCAGATGGGCAGCTATTGCAAGCATTATCCGAATAGATTTGAGCATTACCACAGGAGAAAATATCTCGTCATAGTCAATACCATAACGTTGACGATACCCCTTGGCAACCAGACGGGCTTTATAGGTCTCCACCTTTCCGTCTGCGCCCCTCTTCCTTTTGAAGACCCATTTACACCCAATGGGTTTAACCCCTTCAGGTGGGTCAACCAATGTCCATACATCGTTGACCTTCATGGACTCCATTTCGGATTTCATGGCTTCAAGCCATTTCTCAGAATCAGGTCTCTGCATTGCATCCATATAGGTGATCGGATCCTCATTATTCTCATCAAGTTCGATGGGATCACTGTCCCGGACCAAGAAACCGTAGTATCTGTTCGGTTGATGCGGTACTCTACCAGATCGCCTTAATGGTGCAGGTACATTGGGCTTTGGATCTGATCTAATCATATCCGACTCAGGTTCAGCTATTGGTGTCGGTCCTTCTACCTGTTGAACTTCATCAAGTTCAACCTTAGAGGCAACGGTTCCTTCACCAAGGAACTCCTTTTCTAAAAAGATTGCCTTAAGGCTGACGAACACCTTTTGTTCATCAGCATGGTAGAAAAAATATCCTTTTGTCTCTTTGGGGTACCCTATGAATGAGCATTTGTCAAACCTAGGTCCAAGTTTGTCTGTGACTAATCGTTTGACATAGGCCGGGCACCCCCAGACCCTAAGGTGTGAAAGTACTGGCTTACGCCCTGTCCATATCTCATATGGAGTCTTAATTACAGACTTACTTGGAACCCTATTTAACAGATAATCGGTCGATTCGAGTGCATATCCCCAAAAGGATATCGGCAAGCTAGCAAAACCCTTCATGGATCGGACCATGTCTGACAAAGTCCGATTCCTCCTTTCAAACACACCATTATGCTGTGGTGTTCTTGGAGGAGTCCATTGGGAGAGAATCCCATTCTCTCCTAGATATGTGAGAAACTCACTAGAAAGGTATTCTCCTCCTCGATCAGATCGAAGAGTTTTAATACTCTTCCCAGTTTATTTTTCTACTTCACTTCAGAATCGTTTGAACATTTCAAATGAATCCGACTTATGTTTCATCAGATAGACATATCCATATCGGGATAGGTCATCCGTGAAAGTTATGAAGTAGAAATATCCACCTCTAGCACTGGTGCTCATGGGCCCACATACATCAGTATGTACTAGGCTCAAGAGCTCAGTAGCTCTCTCACCTTTTCTAGTAAAAGGTGACTTGGTCATTTTACCAAGAAGACAGGACTCACAGGTTGGAAGTGATTCACAATCACTAACTTCGAGGATTTCCTCTTGAGTCAACCTGTTTATTCTGTTCTTGTTTATATGACCTAGCCTACAGTGCCATAAGTAGATATCTGACACATTATCTAATCTTGGGTGCTTGCCAGTAGAATAGACTCTTATCAGGCTTGACCTTTTTGGTCTGGCTCTGCACTGATGTCCTAGCCTGAACTTGCACCTTCTTTACTTTCTTCTTCTTGTTCTTCTTCCCTTTCTCAAAAGGTCGAGAACCAGAAGACGAACCTCCCACTAAATTCACCGACTCCTTGTGAAGTTGGTGATCCTTCTCAAAGTTCTGAAGCAACCCCAATAACCCGTGGTAGTTCTCTTCAGGCTTTATCATTCTATAATGAGTGAGGAATGGGAGATAAGACTTGGGCAGCGAGTTCAGTATTGCATCTTTTCCAAGCTGCTCATACAAGGGAAAGCTGAGCTTGCTCAATCATTCCATCAGCTCGATCATGTACAATACATGATCAGTGACAGAGGCACCATCCCGCATTTTGGCGTTAAAGATGGCACAACTAGTCTTGTGCCTCTCCACGTCATCGGGTGTGCCAAAGGCATCCTCCAACACTTGAAGCATGTCCTTTGGCTGAGCCATCTCGAATCTGCGACTGAACTCATCGCTCATAGCAGCCAGCATGATATAGCGCACTGTGGTCCGATCACTGAGCCACTTCTGGTAAGTGTCTCTGATGTTCCACATGCATTGACAGCTGGCTCCTCAGGATCCATTATTGGATAAGCCAAGTGCAAGAAAAAACTAGTCCTAGTCCAATTAGGACTTGGGTCAACCTAATTTTTAATTTGATTAAAAAATTAAATTAGATTTAAATTTTATTTAATCTGATTAAATTAGATTCTTAATTGGGTTAAGACCTATTTTAATTAGGTTGATTTGATTTTGGTTTGAGAAACTAAATTTGAACAAGTCATAGATTGAACCCTAGTAAGACTAGGATTCCACCTTGCGCCATCTTAGCCCCATATGCCCACTCTCTCTTATTTTGTGTGACAAAACCTTCTCTCTCAGGCCTTCACACACATCCAAAGCTTTCCACTCTTTCTCTCTTACATGAAATGTGGTTGTGGATCAAGTCAAAGTAGGAATTAGTTTGGATTTCAAATTCTATGAGATAGAATTTTAGGAAACCAAAATTCTTTCTTTATGGCACTGATTTTATCCAAATTTTTTTATATGATTTTTGTGACTTTTATGGTATATATTGTGTGCCCTTTTCTGGTGGTTCATGGTAGAAAAAGAAGGAGGGGGCACCCAAGAGTTGGGCACCCCTGTTTGAATTTTCTTTGACTAGGTATTTGACCTAGACAAAGATTCTTCATATCTCATTATTTAAGAAGAATTTCTTCTAGAACTTTTTGTGGATTATAAAGCACTAAAAGATCTTTAGGGCATGTGAAAATCAGGGAGAAAGAGTATTAGGGTGTGGAGATATAATAGACACAAATCTAAGTATCTAAATGAGAGTAAAGAGAAGAAGAAGAGGATCTTCTTTTAGGGTTACTGAGTTCACCTCTTCCCTTCCTCCATCTATGAGTTTTCTGAGAGTGTCTCATATCTAAAACTCCTTCTCCTACTTTTCATCTTTGGAAGAGTCCAAATCAAGAAGAAGAAGACATCTGATCGACCATCGAAGAAGGATCAGCACAGTACTAGCATACTGTGCTGATTTCTTGGACCAAGACTTCTGATCGTGATTCGTGGGCTCGTGTGGATGACTCCTAGAGGCCAGACACATGTGCAGCTTGCAATATTATTCTCAAGCTTGGATCAATAAAGTTAGAATGTCTAATTTGCAAGGTAATAGATCTGATCTATTATATTTTACATACATTAGATGTAGTATAGAAACATGTTGATATGATCAACATGTAGTTCTTGCTCTTTATATTTTAATTTTTGATTTAATATCATATAATAATCATATAATAAGATCTTAGATCTAGAAATTCTCTAATTTTGTAAGATAAATTTTGATTTATTTTAGTCTTCCACTACCTGATCTTAAAAAAATTTCAAGATCTAACTCTGAAACCCTAGATCTAGTTCCTTCAATTGGTATCAGAGCCTAGGTTATTTATTATATAATTATTTATACATGCTTAGATTATTTCTTAGATTAGATCTAATTTATAATCTAATTATAAAATTAAAAATTAAAAATTTTAGATCAATCACAAACTGTAGGTTGTCCTGCTGTAAGGTTTACCCCTTACAGCGCAAAGGTTGTCCTAGTTCATGTAGATCTTTAATCATAAATTTGTTAGATATGATCTAGATTAAATTTATAATTTATTAGATTTAAAAGATATTTAAATCTAAAATAAAATTTTTTTGTTAATAATTTTTGTGCAAAGAACCATCATATATTTGTTTGAAAAATTTGTGCAGTTTAAAGTTGAAATTGTTTCAATTACATGAACCTATTTAGATTAGATCTAAAGTAGTTTCATGCTTATTTTACTTGTATTTTGATTATGAATCAAACATGCAACTTGGTTGGTAGATCCATGTTGTAAAAATATTTTACAAATATGAAAATTATTTTTGAAAAGCCGAACCCAACCCTCAACCCAAAACTTAATTGAGAATTAAAAAGTTGTTTGATTAGGTTCTAAGATTGTGAATTGAAGAACCTAAGACACAAACCATAACACATTGCATTAATGGGTTAGTGGAAATTAGGTTCATTAATTGGGTTAGACCTAAGGTTAGATTAAAGATGGACTTAATTAGAGAATTGACTAAATCTAATCAATTATTGTCTTAGATTAGGTCAAGGATTCTCTAGATCAATTATAATAGTTGTAGTTGGTCAAGTCCATATCTTTAATGAGAACCAAATAGACTTGATTCTTGGCTAAGCGGTCTAGCATGAACTGTTAGGTTGATCTATCGAAACTAATTAAACCAGTTGGTGTTTAAGATAAATCAGACCAATGGTTTTTAATTGGCAACCCGCTTACCTGGCCATTTCTGATGGTGTCTAAGGCAAGCTTTGGCAGACCCTCCCATCAATCAAAGTTATCTGGCCTCTTGGTGAAATTATATTTTGATCAGATCACTTGACTGTTCAAGCTGATCCATGTCAGCTAGGTAAATCAGTGTGACTGATTTAGGTGCTCCTAGACCAGCCCTTTTAATGGTCTCTCTTAAGCTGACTTAGTGAAGCTAGTAGGAGGATCATGATAAGCTAGTTCATCTAACCTCCTCCTCTAAATCAATTAAATATTCTAAAATTATTAGGTTCTTAAAATAAAATAGTTATAGTGATAACTAGATCATAGCCTCCCATTAAGTGGATAATAATGGGTCCATCAATTGGATAATCATTGGAGGCCCAAAGGCCTGGTGCTTATTGACTAATGGAATTGTCATTCATAATATGATTTCTTGACTACATCTTTCTAAATGGTTGTTAGGTTAGCCAACCAAAGTTGGGCCTAATCATCCATTGGCTAGATGGGCCAAGTATGGTCATGTTAATGGTTGGATCTAATCAGACCTTTTTAGTGGAGGCCAAAGCCTACTGATTAGGGACTGGGGCAAACTTTAAATTACTAAAAATTATTTAGAGAAACAATTGGTTATAAACCAACCCTTAGATAGACATGGGTTGGCCAACCAAAGTTGGGCTTGTGTGCAGTGTAAGTGGATTCTAGTACCCACTAAGGAATTGGGATAATTCCTTGAATTGGAGGTAGAGGCTACCAATTCGAATAAAATAGTGGGAGAAACTTTTTGATTACAGTCCAAATCTTTAGGTTTAATGAATCAATTACTAATTAGGTTATGATTTTTCTTTATGCAAATATGGCCACTTTCCTATCGCTCCGAGCATTGTTGGATAATGAAAAATTGGTGGGACCCAACTTCGATAGCTGGTACCGAAAGTTGAAGATAGTCCTGGAGCATGAACGGATCTTATATGTGATAATGGATCCTGCACCTGAGGAGCCAGCTGCCAATACATGTGGAATAGTCAGAGATACTTACCAGAAGTGGCTCAGTGATCGGACCACGATGCACTACATCATGCTGGCTGCCATGAGCAATGAGTTCAGTCATAGATTTGAGATGGCTCAGCCAAAGGACATGCTTCAAGTGTTAGAGGATGTCTTTGGCACACCCGATGATGTGGAGAGGCACAAGACTAGTTGTGCCATCTTCAATGCCAAAATGCGGGATGGTGCCTCTGTCACTGATCATGTATTGTACATGATCGAGCTGATGGAGCATTTGAACAAGCTCAGCTTTTTCTTGCATAAGTAGCTTGGGAAAGATGCAATACTGAACTTGCTGCCCAAGTCTTATCTTCCATTCTTCACTCATTATAGAATGTCAAAGCCTGAAGTAAACTACCACGGGTTACTGGGGTTGCTTCATAACTTTGAAAAGGATCACCAACTCCACAAGGAGTCGGTGAACTTAGTGGGAGGTTTATCTTCTGGTTCTCAACCCTTTGAAAAAGGGAAGAAGAACAAGAAAAAGAAAGTGAAGAAGGTGCAAGTTTAGGCTGGGACATCAGTACAGAGCCAGACTAGAAAGATCAAGCCTGATAAGAGTCAAGCTGAATGCTTCTTTTACAAGAAGCGGGGGCACTAGAAGAGGAACTGTCCTCAGTACATTGCCTCCCTGGACCCGAACAGGTAGAAAAAGAAGTAAGCTATTACTAGGCAAGGTATTTATATGATAACTCCTTGCAATTTCTCTATTTGTGATATAATTGACTGGGTATTAGATACCGATAGCCCTTTCCATATTTGCAATTCATTACAGGGGTTGCGGGTCAGTAATAGATTCGAGCAAGATGAGAGGTTCCTGAACGTTGGAGATGGAAGATCAGTTCCAATTCTATCATTAGGAATCTTGAAACTTATATTTGAGTCCCATACCGTTGTTCTTAATGATTGTCATTTCTGTCTCAATTTTTTTTAAAATATTATTTCTGTAGGCCTTCTGGCCAAAAATGATTATGAAATTTCAATAAAGAAATAAGTTTGTAATATCATTATGAATAGTGTTACTATTTTTTATGGATATTTCAACAATGGTGTGTATATGTTATTACAACCTATTAACGTAGTCTATTCTACAGACAAGCACATTAGATTAGATAGTATATCAGATATCTACTTATGGCACTGTAGGCTAGGTCATATAAACAAGAATAAGATAAACAGGTTGACTCAAGAGGAAATCCTCGAAGTCAGTGATTGTGAATCACTTCCAACCTGTGAGTCCTGTCTTCTTGGTAAAATGACCAAGGCACCTTTTACTGAAAAAGGTGAGAGAGCTACTGAGCTCTTGGGCCTAGTACATACTGATGTATGCAGACCCATGAGCACAAGTGCAAGAGATGGATATTTCTACTTCATCACTTTTACGGGTGATCTATCCAGATATGGATATGTCTATCTGATGAAATATAGGTCAGATTCATTTAAAATGTTCAAATGATTTCGAAGTGAAGTAGAAAAATAAACTGGGAAGAGTATTAAAACTATTCGATCTGACCGAGGAGGGGAATACCTTTCTGGTGAGTTTTTCACATATCTAGGAGAGAATGAGATTCTCTCTCAATGGACTCCTCTAGAAACACCACAGCATAATGGTGTGTCTGAAAGGAGAAATCAGACTCTATTAGACATGGTCTGATCCATGATGGATTTTGCCAGCTTGTCGATATCTTTCTAGGGATATGCACTTGAATCAATCTGTTATTTGTTAAATAGGGTTCCAAGTAAGTCTGTAATTAAGACTCCATATGAGATATGGACAGGGCGTAAGCCAGCACTTTCACACCTTAGGGTCTGGGGGTGCCTGGTCTATGTCAAATGGTTAGTTACAGATAAACTTGGACCTAAGTCTGACAAATGCACATTCATAGGGTACCTCAAAGAGACCAAAGGATATTTTTTCTACCATGTTGATGAACAAAAGATATTCATCAGCCTTAAGGCAACCTTTTTAGAAAAGGAGTTCCTTGGTGAAGAAACCGTTGCGCCTAAGATTAAACTTGATGAAGTTCAACAAGTAGAAGGACCGACACCAATAGCTGAACCTGAGTCAGATTTGATTAGATCAGATCTGGAGCCCAATATACCTACACCATTAAGGCGATCTGATAGAGTACCGTGTCAGTCGGACAGATACTATGGTTTTTTGGTCTGGGACGGTGATCCCATCGAACTCGATGAGAATGATAAGGATCCAATCACCTATATGGATACAATGCAGAGACCTGATTTCGAGAAATGGCTTGAAGCCATGAATCCAAAATGGAGTCCATGAAGGTCAATGATGTATGGACATTGGTTGACCCACCTGAAAGGGTTAAACTCATTGAGTGTAAATAGATCTTCAAAAGGAAGAGGGATGCAGATGGAAAGGTGGAGACCTATAAAGCCCGTCTAATTGTCAAGGAGCATCGTCAACATTATGGTATTGACTATAACGAGACGTTCTCCCCTGTGGCAATGCTCAAATCCATTTAGATAATGCTTATAATAGCTGCCCATCTACATTATGAGATCTGGCAGATGGATGTAAAGATAGCTTTCCTGAATGGAGAGCTGACCGAAGAGGTGTATATGATACAACCTGAAAAGTTTACATCCACAGATGAGTCCAAGGTGTGCAAGCTTCAGAGATCCATTTATGGATTAAAGCAAGCTTCTCAAAGTTGGAACATGTATTTTGATAAGATAATCAAAACATATGATTTCATTAAGAATGGAGAAGAGCCCTGTATCTATAAATAGGCAAATAGTCTAGTTGTGGTATTCCTTGTCTTGTACATGGATGATATTCTCTTAATCAGGAATAACATCCCCGCTCTACAGGGAATAAAAGTTTGATTGTCATCGTAGTTCTTCATGAAGGATTTGGGTGAAGCATCCTACATCCTAGGGATGAAGATCTATAGGAATAGATCTAAAAGGATGCTTGGATTATTTCAGTCCACGTACATAGATACTGTACTGAAGAGGTTCAGCATGGAAAGTTTCAAGAAGGGCTATCTACCGATAGGCCATGGAATTTCTCTCTCTAAGAAGGATTATCCAACAACTCTTGAAGAGAGAGAGCGTATGAGTAGAGTCCCATATGCTTCGGTCGTAGGATCTATCATATATGCCATGACATGTACAAGGCCAGATGTGGCATACTCACTAGGAGTAGTGAGTAGATACCAATTTGATCCTAGAGAAAACTACTGGAAAGTGGTTAAAACCATCCTTAAGTATTTGAGAAATACTAAGGATCAATGGTTGGTTTATGACGAGTCAGATCTGAAACTTGTGGGGTTCACAGACTCCAGCTTTCAATATTTCTCAAAGGATCAATGGTTGATTTATGACGAGTCAGATCTGAAACTTTTGGAGTTCACAGACTCCAGCTTTCAATCTGACCATGATGACACCAGAAGTATGTCGGGTTATATCTTTACTCTGAATGGTAGATCCATCTACTGAAAGAGTTCCAAGTAGCATACTATGGTAGACTCTATTTGTGAGGTGGAGTACATCGCAGCATCAGATGCCGTGAAAGAAGCTGTGTGGCTGAGGAAATTCATCACCGAGCTCGAAATAGCACTCTCCCTCGATAGTCCGATCTTGCTCTACTACAACAGCACTGGCGCCATTGCTAAGGTGAAGGAACCCAAAGCACACCAGCGGACGAAGCACATTTTGTGCAGCTTCTATCTGATCTGAGAGATCGTGGATCGAGATGACGTCGACCTTCAAAAGATCGACGGAAAGGAAAACCTGGCCAACTCCTTCACTAAAGCCCTAGCGATAAAAGAGTTCGACAACCACAAGTCAAAGATGGATATTAGATACTGTGTCAAGTGGCTTTAGGATAAGTGACAATTGTTGAAAAATATATCCCAAAAGTCAATCATCAACCTATTGACGGTTGAGCAACCTTGTATTATAATTGATTTGTTAATAAATAAAATATATTTTTGATATTTTCATCATAAATTTTCATCTTCTAATGAACTTCATTTTTGTGATAAAGTCCTTAAAACTATTTAGGTTCGATAAAGAGAAGATTTATCGATTAGTCCTTAAAACTTTTCACGACCAAATGATGGGCTGTTAATAAGGATGACAGCTTTTATCGAGCATAGGTCGCTGTAGGCCATATGGATTGGTTGTCCTCTTAACCAAGGAGTGTGGAGATACTGGTATGGCATACAGGTGAGATGTAAGGGTACATCATCATTGAATATGACCAACTCCAGAGTATTCTGCTATCGAGAATGTCTCTAATGGGATATAGGTATAAGTGTCCATTAGACCTGAGATTGCCTCAGTGACTTACAAGCAACTCACTATGCTTTGGTACTGGACTAATTGAATTTTTAATTTAGTGATGAAAGGCTTCTGGGCACAGTCAAGTACTTATGAAGTCAGAGTATGATCAAGATGGGATTGACCACTCTAAGAGTTGGAGAAGAATGAGTCGCTGTATTTCAATTTAGCAAAACCTTGGTCAGGGTAATCCATCAGATGGATTTGATATTTTAAAATACAATGTGGACAACCTGATTAGAGTTGACAGTTGAACTTTGAGGTATCCTATGAGTATTTTGGTCAAGGAGATGAATTATATGGAAACTATATCCGCATGGGTTCTAAGGATGTTGTTCTACACATTCGACTTATCGGACCATCGGGTATCATTGCTAGATGGTCACTTTGATTGGTACAAAAATTTATTTCTATACTACTGACATAGGTTTGGACCTATGAGGTCACATACATTAGAGTTCATAATCTGATCGGATGGTTGATTAACGATTAAGAATCGTTCTAGGGTTAAACGATCAATACGATTGACATTTAACCTAGTGCAAGTGTTGCAGGAGGATCGATTAGCAATTTGATTGCAATTGACTTAATTTGATTAAGTCAATGGGCTAAAATTAAGTCTAATTGAATATGATTTAATTAGATTTGGTTTGGATTTGATTGGATCAAGTCCAATTAGTTTATTGGATAAGCCAAGTGCAAGAAAAAACTAGTCCTAGTCCAATTAGGACTTGGATCAAATTAATTTCTAATTTGATTAAAAAATTAAATCAAATTTAAATTTAATTTAATCTAATTAAATTAGGTTCTTAATTGGGTGAATACATATTTTAATTGGATTGATTTGGTTTGAGAAACCAAATTTGAACAAGTCATAGATTGAACCCAAGTAAGACTAGGATTCCATCTTGCACCACCTTAGCTCCCCATGCCCACTCTCTCTTATTTTGTGTGATAAAATCTTCTCTCCCAGACCTTCACACACATCCAAAGCTTTTCACTCTTTCTCTCTTACATGGAATGTGGTTGTGGACCAAGTCAAAGTAGGAATTAGTTTGGATTTCAAATTCTATGAGATAGAATTTGAAGAAACCAAAACTCTTTCTTTATGACACTGATTTTACCCAATTTTTTTTTGAGATTTTTATGGTTTTTATAGCACATATTGTGCACCCTTTGCTGGTGGTCCATGGTAGAAAAAAAAGGAGGGGGCACCCAAGAGTTGGGCACCCCTTGTCTTGCCTTGTTTGGGTTTTCCTTGACTAGGTATTTGACCTAGATAAAGATTCTTCATATCTCACTATTTAAGATGAATTTCTTATTAAAATTCTTGTGGATTATATAGTATTAAGAGATCTTTGGGGTATCTAAAAATTAGGGAGAAAAAGTGTTGGGGCATGGAGATATAATAGATACAAAACTAAGTATCTAGGTGAGAGCAAAGAGAAGAAGAAGAGGGTCTTCTTCTAGGGTTGCTGAGTTCACCTCTTCCCTTCCTCCATCTATGAGTTTTCTTTGAGTGTCACACATCTAAAACTCCTTTTCTTACTTTTCATCTTTGGAAGAATCCAAATCAAGAAGAAGGAGGCATCTGATCGACCATCGAAGAAGGATCAGCATAGTACAAGCATACTGTGCTCATTTTCTGGACCAGGACTTCTGATCGTGATTCATGGGCTCATGTGGATGACTCCTAGAGACCGGACATGTGTGCGGTTTGCAACATCATCCTCAAGCCTAGATCAGCAAAGTTAAAACATCTAACTTGCAAGGTAATAGATCTGATCTATTATATTTTACATACATTAGACGTAGTATAGAAACATTTGATATGATCAACATATAGTTTTTGCTCTTTATATTTTAATTTTTGATTTAATATTATGTAATAATCATGTAATAGAATCTTAGATCTAGAGATTCTCTGATTTTGTAAGATAAATTTTGATTTATTTTAGTCTTCCGCTGCCTGATCTTGAAAAAATTTCAAGATCTAACCATGAAACCCTAGATCTGATTCCTTCAGATAGGGTGCAAGCCAGCACTCTCTCACCTTAGGGTTTGGAAATGTCCAGCTTATGTCAAATGTTTAAAAACTGACAAGCTTGAACTTAAGTCTGACAAGTATCTATTTGTAGGGTATCCAAAATAGACCATGGGGTATTACTTCTACCTTACTGACAAACAAAAAATGTTCATTAGCAATAAGACAGTCTTTCTAGAAAAAAAATTTCTTGAAGAAGGAACTAATACCTCAAAGATTGAACTTGATGAAGTTTGATCGGTAGAAGAACTGACACAATCTAGTAAACCCATAGAGTTGGACTTGATCAGATCAAATTCAGAACCTATTGTAGAAACATCTTTTAGGAGATCCGATAGAGTACCGCATTAACCGAATGGATACTATAGTTTCTTGGTCTGAGACGGTGATCTGGTTGAACTCGATGAGAACAATGAGGATCCGATCACCTATATGGATGCGATGCAGGGGTCTAACTCTGATAAATGGCTAGAAGCCATGAAATCCAAAATGGAGTCTATGAAAATCAATAATGTATGGATATTGGTTGACCCACCTGAAGGGATAAAACCCATTGGGTGTAAGTAGATATTCAAAAGAAAGAGAGGTGTAGATGAAAAGATGGAGACCTATAAAGCCTGTCTGGTGGCCAAAGATTTTCGTCAGTATTATGGTATTGATTATGATGAGATGTTTTCTCCTATGGCAATGCTCAAGTCCATTCAGATCATGCTTGCGATAGCAGCATATTTGAACTATGAAATCTGACAAATGGATGTGTAAACAACCTTCCTAAATGGAGAGCTGGAAGAAGAGATGTATATGATACAACCTAAAAATTTCATATCCATAGATGAGTCTAAGGTGTGCAAGCTTCAGAGATCCATTTATGGACTTAAGTAGGCATCTTGAAGTTGGAACATGCATTTTGATAAAGTGATCAGAACGTATAACTTCATTAAGAATAGAGAGAAATCTTGTATATACAAGTGGGTTAATAACTCGGTGATAGTATTTTTTATTTTGTATGTGGATGATATTTTTTTAATCAAAAATGATATCCCTATATTACAGAGAATAAAAGTTTGATTGTCATCACAGTTTTCCATAAAGAATTTCGGAGAAGCATCCTTCATCTTTGAGATGAAGATCTATAGAGATAGATTTAAATAGTTGCTTGGATTATCTCAATCAATGTACATTGACACTATACTGAAAAGATTCAGCATAAAAAATTCTAAGAAAAGTTATCTTTCGATAGGCCAAGAAATTTCTCTTTCGAAGAGTTATTGTTCGAAACTCAAGAAAGAGATCGTATGAGTAAAATTTTATATGCTTTGATAGTGAAATCTATTATTTATGCCATGATATATATGCAATCAGATGTGGCATACTCACTAGAGGTAGTGAGCAGATACCAGTCCGATCCAGATGAAAATCATTGAAAGGTCGTAAAGACCATCCTTAAGTATTTGAAAAATACTAAGGATCAGTGGCTTAGCTATGGAGAATTCGACTTAAAACTTATGAGGTTTACAGAGTTCAATTTTCAGTCGGATCATGATGACAGCAAGAGTGTATCGAGATATATTTATACCCTAAATGGTGGATCAATCTGCTGAAAGAGTTCTAAGCAATACACTGTGGCCAACTCTACTTGCGAGACAGAATATATCGCAGCATCCGATGCTGCGAAGGAAGCTGGTGGTTACGAAAATTCATCAACGAGCTCGGAGTGGCACCCTCCCTTGATGGCCTCATCTTATTGTACCATGATAGCACTGGCACCATTACTCAAGCAAAGAAATCAAAGTCACATCAGCAGATCAAGTACATTCTGCACAGCTACCATCTGATCCGGGAGATCGTGGATCGAGGTGACATCGAGCTTCAGAAGATCGATAGAAAGAAGAACCTGACCGATCAATTTACTAAAGCCCTCAGTGTCAAGAAGTTCAAAGACTATAAATCCAAGATGGGTATATGATACTGTACTGATTGGCTTTAATCTAAGTAACAATTGTTGGAAATTGTGTCGCAAAGTCAATCGTCAGTCTGTTGACGGTTGAGCTTATTATTATAATTATATATGAATTATTAAATTAATAAATATTATTTGGTTTTCTCATCATTGTGTACATCTTATTTTGAACTCCTATTATGTGATGAAGTCTTTGAGACTATTTGATTTGATATAGAAGGATATATCATTTAGTCTTTAAACCTTAAGTTCACGATCAAATGATATACTATTATTAGGATGATAGCTATATCAAGTATAGGTCATTGTGTGCTATATATATTGGTTATCCTCTTAACTAAGGAGTGTGGAGACACTGGCATGGTATGCAAGTGAGATATAGGAGTACATCTCATTGAATGTGACCAACTACTGAGCACTCTGCTGTCAAGAGTAGCTCACGAAGGATATAGGTATAAGTGTCCTGCCGATCTGAGATCACCATGGTGACTTGCAAGTAACTCATTATGCTTTGGTGCCGAACTATCTAAATTTTTAATTCAATGATGAAAGATTTCTGGACACAATCAAGTACTTGAGAAATTGATGTGTGAGTCAAGATGGAATTGAACCCTCTAAATAAGTAGGAGTTAATGTATCAATATGTTTCAATTCAGTAAAACCTCAGTCGGGATAATCTATATGATGGATTTTAAAAATTAAAATATAATGTGGATGACCATATTAGGGTTGACAGTTAAATCCTAGGTCACCTTGAGCATTTGGGTCAAAGGGATGAATTATATGGTAACCATATGCCAATAGGTTCTTGAATGATGCTTCGCAATCTTTTGACCTATCCAGACGTCGGATATCATTGCTAGATGGTCACTTTGATTGGTATAGAAAGATTATTTCTATACTATCGACTTAGATTCGAACCTATGAGATCATACTCAAAAGAAGTTTCTAACTGATCATATGACTGATCGATGATTAAGAATAGTTCTAGGATAAAACAATCAATTCAATTGATGATTAACCCAGTGTAAAAATTATAATAAATTAATTCATTAATTATTGATGAATTATAGAAGGATTGATTAGTAATTAAATTGCTAATTATCTCAATTTGATTGAGTATTGAGGTTTGAATCAAATCTAATTAAATTGAATTCAATTTGGTTTGACCCGATTAGGTTATGAGATGACCTAATCACTTAGAGTGTTCGATTCTTGATTTGATCAAAACTTGAGTTTGATTAATTTTTTATTTGATTAAGATTTAATCAAAGTTATTTACTACCTAATTAGTTAGGTTTAATGGTTTAATTGGGTCTAACCTAATTTGGTTGGATTAAGAATCTAATTGGACGAGAAAACTATTCGAATTCAAATCCTTTGCACCTCCTTTCTCTGCGCCCTCTTATTCTTCATGTGAGAAAAATTTTTTATGTAAATTTTTTTCATATCTAGAAACTTTTTCATATCCATATCTAATTTCTTTTAAATTAAAAATTGATTAGTTTAAATTTTAGTTCAAATGGGTTTGAATTTGAATGAAAATTTAGAGTCCAAATTGAGTTGGACTCTTCTCTTCACGCCATCACCTTTCTCCATGCATAAAGTATTTTTGCATGAGATTTTTTACACCAATCTGATGTTGATTGACCCCTTTCTGAGTTCATAAGATGAATATAAAGTTTGATTTAAAATTTAATTCAAATTTGATTTGAATTGGTGATAAGGAACAACCAATGTTTGAAATTGAACCGAAACTACCTTTTTCTTATCCTTATCTTCCATAAGATGCCACCCTTGAGAAGGGATCAGTTTTATGTGAGATTAGAAGTAATTTTTGGCATGATAAACTAGAGAGTTGGAGCATGAAAAGTTGAGAGTGGGTTGGGCTTCCGTGCATAAGAAACAGAGGAAGTGTTCTTCCTTTCGGGCATGAGGTGTAGGGTCTAGGGTTTCAACTCTAGATTTTGTGAGAAGAAAAATATAAGAGTGAGTCATGTTTAATCTTTCACACTATCACCTCCTTGTAAAGCTTCATCTTTTGATCCAAAAAAGTCAAAAAGATTCAAAGAAAGGAGCTTGGATCAGCTATCTAGAGCCTTCGATGCGAGCTAGCACTCCTACGAAGGAAGATCTTATTAGGGCTTCGAGTGGATGATTTATAGAGGCTGGACGATCTGTACAGCTGCTCAATATCAGTGAGAGCTTTGTACCATATCTATCAGCTATGGAGATTATCGACCCATGAAAAGGTGATGAGTTCTAACTCAATCGATGTGATCTAAAGGTTAGATCAGATTTAAGGCATCAATGTGATCAAAGCAATTTTGTATTTTATATTAGATTATATATGTAAATTTTTTATATCATAGATTCTTAATTGATAGTTTAGATCTAATTCAAGATATATTTAGAATATTAATATATTTAATCTTTTATTTTTTATTATAAAATTTTAAAAATATATACTTTGAACTATCCATTTTTTTTACTAGAATGATTAATATGAACCCCATAGGATTTCTTTAAATCCATATAAGTTGGTGCTTTATAAGCCTAATTATAATCAATCCAGATCTTCTTTTTCTATGTGTGATCTCATAGGTTCAATTTTATTTGATAGTGAAACATACTATGATCTCTATCATAGGTATCACTGAAATTCCTTTCAGTGCTTTGAAATAACTTTACTCTAACTCGACAAAGATCATTGATCCAAAATGATCCTATTGAACTCTCACGATCCATCAGTGATATCTAACAATATATAGTGACAACCCAGTAGAATACAATCATTCTATCATGAATCCTGACTAGATGGTAGGTCATAGATGTTGGTGCAAAAATCCGCCTGCGCCGGAGAAGCTGGAGTTGAGGAAGCCGCGGTCGCCGCCGGGACCTGCAAGGGAAGTCTAAACCGGAGGTGGGGTTGCTCCGGCAAGACCCTCCGACGCTCAAGTCAGTTCTCTGCCTCAACAAGAATGGAGTGCTCGAACGGAGAATTTAGCAGAGTTTTGAGATAAGGCAAAAGAGCTTAAAAAATAACGTATCTGAGTCCCCCCTTTTATAGGTAGGGGAGGCAACGGACTGATGGCGACGTGTGTAACCGCCTGGTAGTGGGCCGCCCATGGTCAGGGGAATTGATTGTGAAAGATAATGGAGCAGACACGTGACCATCGTCATATCCCGCCACATAGGGCCTGTAGCAGGTAGTGGGGCGGCGTCCGTTACTGCTAGTTGTCAGCGAGTAGTGGGATCGTGCAGCACTTGCCGTGGAGAGCGGAGCAGCATCATAGCTGTTGACACAACCTGTCAGAGAGTAGTGGGATCGTGCAGCACCTGTCGCAGGGGGAGGTGGAGCCGCGTGGAATCCGCTACAGGAAGTGGAACAGGATCATGGCAGTTATTGTTATCTGCCAAGGGACACAGATCTGTTGATCAAGGCTCGGCAGTGGTCAGAGTTCGACCTTTGTGGGAATCCGAGAGGAGTCTGCCTGCGGCTGTAGTCGTTGGCGTCAGGGATGAGGTTCGGCTCCCTTAAGGCTCGGCTCCTCCCGCAATTGGTACCGAGAGCGGAGCCCGGGCGAAGCTGCAACTGCTGTCGATGGTGGAGCCCGACTCCCGTAGGAGTCCGGGCGGAGCTGCACTTGCTGATGGCGGCGGAGCCCGGCTCCCGTAGGAGTCCGGGCGGAGCTGCGCTGCAAACAAAGTCAAGGGTGAAGTCCGGCTCTGATAGGAGTCCGGATTGAGCTTACCAGCAGTTGATACTTGAGAGCGGAGCCCGGCTCCCGTGGGAGTCCGGGCGGAGCTGTTCTGATGAAGGCGACGGAGTCCGGCTCCCGTAGGAGTCCGGGCGGAGCTGTGCTGATGGCGGCGGAGCCCGGCTCCCGTAGGAGTCCGGGCGGAGCTGCGCTGCAAACAAAGTCAAGGGTGAAGTTCGGCTCTGATAGGAGTCCGGATTGAGCTTACCAGCAGTTGATACTTGAGAGCGGAGCCCGGCTTTCGTAGGAGTCCGGGCGGAGCTGTTCTGATGAAGGCGGCGGAGTCCGGCTCCCGTAGGAGTCCGGGCGGAGCTGTGCTGATGGCGGTGGAGCCCGGCTCCTGTTGGAGTCCGGGCGGAGCTGTGCTGATGTCGTCGATGGAGCCCGGCTCCCGTAGGAGTTCGGGCGGAGCTGTTCTGCTGTTGATGGAGGAGCCCGACTCCCGTAGGAGTCCGGGCGGAGCCGTTCTGCTGTTAAATTCGGCTGCGGGTATTTTATACCCAACACCAGTCCCCCTACTTCCGAGTTTGAATTTCAAGCGAAGGAAGTACACAGAGAGAGATGCGCGCAGCCGGAATTGCCTCTTCGAACTTTGCGCACTGCCGCCCCCATTTAATGCGCGCACGTCAGAATCCGTTTTTTGGTGAAGGTGACTTGAAAAGTCTTTTCGGAGCTCCCATCGAAACGCAATCCTAAGCGTCGCTCTGCGGGAATTCGCGAGTGGTCAACCCTCGATGGCGGTGAAGGGGATAAGCGCGCCACGCGGCACACATCCGTTGGCCCAGGAATACCTGCCGCCATAACTGCGCCAGGATCCATCGGCTATTTAAACCCCTCGGCCCCTTCGCAGCTTCATTCTGGCGTTGTTCTTTCATCTGAGAGTCCTGCTCCTCTCGACCCAGTCCCTGTCTCCTTCCTTTATACCACGTTATCAACTCGGGAGGCTGTCCTCGAGGGAATTTTTTAGGGTTTGGAGGAAGGAGAGAAGGAGAATGGCGGTCGGTGAAGATCTCCATCGCTCTAGAGGGAGCCCAAGGAAGAATTCCTTCAACAACAGGGGTTTAATAACGGGGGCTGTCGGGGAAGCTATTCTGCCCGCGAATCTTGGGGCAGCAAGGCTGGGTGATACCGATCAAGAGGGCAGAATAGACGTCACAAGCCATGACGGAATCCTTGACGCCGTCTGGGCCGAGAGACCAGAGGCAGTCGGCGTTGACGGTGGGGCAGTAGAACTTGTTGCGGGGACGGTGGAAGTAACGCGTGCCGACCTTGCCGGAGCATCTCGGGTGGCGGTCGTCGTTGCCTCCTCCGCCTCCGGGGATCAACTCCACCGCTTTCCCACTAAAGTTGGGACCTTGGGAACAGAATGAGGCGAGATGGGCGAGAGCTGTTACACGCGCTGGAGAATGCGACTGAGAAGGATAGAGATGGAGTTCGTAGCTCGGAGCGGTCTCCGGTTCGTCCTGCCCGAACCGTGCCCGTGATACTTGCGATGACGTGTATCTTCTTTTTTCCTGACCCACCGGGTCCTGTAATGTGTACTTCTGTTAAATAAAAAGTGATTTCAGTACCTTGTTTGCATCTTGTGTTGAATAGTTGTCCGCCGAACTCCTTCATTTTCTTTTCCTTCTCTTTGTCTGTGTTACGTCGTTCCAGAATTGTCGGCGACCCTTTCAGCTCATGCGGGGTCATCGTTTGCCGAGCTTCTTTTCAGCTTTTATGTCGCTCGGAGGTATCCACTTGTCAGGTTTGCTTGGCTGAAGTCGAAGCTAAGTTCGGCTCCCTCGATAGCCCGAACGGAGAAGCTCTCCAGAGGTTGGAGTAGCTCGGTTCTTGTAAAAGTCGGGGCAGAGTTTTTCTGTAATCAAAGTCACAAATAAAGCCGAAATAAAGCCCGACTCCCGTAGAAGTCCGGGTGGAGTTGTCCTGTAGCTGTCGTTGTCGGTGGAACCCGGCTCCCGTAGGAGTCCGGGCGAAGCCTTCTTAGCGGCGGAACCCGGCTCCCGTAGGAGTCCGGGCGAAGGTTTTCTTGGCGTAGGGACCCGGCTCCCGTAGGAGTTCGGGTCTTCCACTCTGCTCATGTCAGGATGAGGTTCTCCTCCTGTTCCTGACAGGGCTGCGGGGGCACATATGGGCGTTGCAAGGCCTCTCCCCCCATCCGGTCTAAAAGAACCGGGCCTTCGACTTTGCTCAAGTTAGGGCGAGGTTCTCCTCCTGTCCCTAACAGGGCTGTGGGGGCACATATTGGCGTTGCAAGGCCTCTCCCCCCATCCGGTCTAAAAGAACCGGGCCTTCGACTTTACTCAAGTTAGGGCGAAGTTCTCCTTCTGTCCCTAACAGGGCTGTGGGGGCACATATGGGCGTTGCAAGGCCTCTCCCCCCATCCGGTCTAAAAGAACCGGGCCTTCGACTTTGCTCAAGTTAGGGCGAGGTTCTCCTCCTGTCCCTAACAGGGCTGTGGGGGCACATATGGGCGTTGCAAGGCCTCTCCCCCCATCCGGTCTAAAAGAACCGGGCCTTCGACTTTGCTCAAGTTAGGGCGAGGTTCTCCTCCTGTCCCTAACAGGGCTGTGGGGGCACATATGGGCGTTGCAAGGCCTCTCCCCCCATCCGGTCTAAAAGAACCGGGCCTTCGACTTTTATAAGGTTGCCCTCTCATTTTTGATACCGTCTGCATGAATTGTCCTAAGATAAATGGGCACGCATTTTTTTGATCAGGACGAAATCACTGGTAGTACATCTGTAAGTTTTCTGAGCTCCACGGTCGTGGGAGGTCAGCTCCCCCGAGTTCCCTGAGATAATAAGTTCCAGGTCGGACTACTTCCTTGACCTCATAAGGTCCCTCCCAGTTTGGGGCGAGCTTCCCCTGGCCCTGAGGTTGTGAGACAGCAGCTCGTCGGAGCACTAGATCCCCTGCTTTGAATGCCTTGTTCTTCACTCGGGCGTTGTAATATCGGGCAACTTTCTGTCTATAGGCCGCCATTCGAACCTGAGCAATCTCCTGCCTTTCTTCCAGTAGGTCGAGGTTGGCTCTGAGACTTTGTGCGTTTCGGGGTTCGTCGAATGCCACGATTCGTGCCGATGGGAGTTTAAGCTCGATCGGGATGACGGCTTCCGTACCAAAGGCTAGAGCAAAGGGAGTCTCTCCTGTAGGCAACCTCTGGGTGGTCCGATAAGCCCATAGCACATGATAAAGTTCGTCCGCCCAAGTCCCTTTTGCTCTTTCGAGCCTGGTCTTAATCCCCTGCAAAAGGGTTCTGTTTGTTACCTCGGCTTCGCCGTTCGCCTAGGGATGGGCCACTGATGTGAATTTGTGGGAAATGTTTAGGTCTTCACAGAATTCAGCAAATCTGGCTCCCGCGAATTGCCGTCCATTATCAGTGATGAGGGTTCTAGGCAAACCGAACCTGCACACGATCGATTTCCAGACGAAATCCTGCACTTTCGCTTCTGTGATTTTGGCTAGTGGCTCGGCCTCGACCTATTTGGTGAAGTAGTCGATCGCTACAAGGAGGAATTTCCTTTGACCAGACGCCATGGGAAAGGGGCCAAGAATATCCATTCCCCATTGCGCAAAGGGCCATGGGGCGCTCAAGGGTGTAAGCTCGGTAGCAGGTTGTCTCTGCACGTTGGCGTACCTCTGGCATTGATCACACTTTTTGACATATTCAATTGAATCTTGGTGCATTGTTGGCCAGTAATATCCTTGGCGGAGTAGCTTGTGGGATAGAGACCTGGCACCTAAATGGCTTCCGCAAGCTCCCTCGTGCACTTCCCATAGAGCGTAGTCAACTTCTGAGGATCGGAGGCATCTCAAGAGAGGCAAGGAGTACGATCTTTTGTATAATTTGCCCTTATAAAGGATGTATCGGGAGGCTTGATTTCGGAGTTTTCGGGCTTCTTTCGCATCCTGAGGGAGAATCCCATCTCTAAGATAAGTTATTAGTGGGTCGACCCAGCTGGGCTCGTGGTCGATCTCCATTACGAGTCGCGGTTCTTCCGTACTTGGTTGTTTTAAAACTTCAAAGAGGATGCCCTTTGGCAATTCGGCCGGAACCGATGTCGCCAGTTTGGAGAGAAGATCGGCTCTAATGTTCTCCGACCTCGGAATTTGCCTGATGTCAAAATTGTCAAAGGCAGGGATGAACTCCTTCACCTTTTCGAGATATTTGGCCATACTGTCCTCCCGTGCTTCAAAGCTCCCGCTGACCTGCCCCACCACAAGTTGGGAGTCGCTGTGCACCCGGAGTTGGCCTATTCCAAGCTCCTTAGCGATCCTCAATCCTGCGATCAGAGCTTCATACTCCGCTCCATTGTTTGTTGCGGGGAATTCGAAATGCAGAGCGTACTCCGCAACGACTCCCTCCGGGCGGGTCAAGATCAGGCCTGCACCCACGCCTGCCATGTTGGACGATCCGTCCACATGGAGGGTCTAACAGTTATCGGATGAACTGGCTTCTTCGTCGGGGGAGTTTGGTTGAGTCCTCAGGTCGTCAATTTTATTTTGCTCAGGTTCAGCCTCCTCGGGGATGGTGCATTCTACTATGAAATCTGCCAACACTTGGGCTTTTATCACCGGTCTAGGCTTGTAGTTGATGTCGAATTCTGTGAGCTCGATGGCCCATTTCGCCATTCTTCCAGAGATATCAGCTCGGTGTAAAACCGCCTTGATCGGTTGGTCGGTGAGTAACGTCACCGTGTGCCCTTGAAAATAAGGTCGGAGTCTCCGAGCTGCAATCAACAAGGCGTAGGTCAGTTTTTCTAATTTAGTATACCTGGTCTCGGCGTCCCTCAACACGCGACTAATGTAGTAGACCGGTCGCTGGACTTTCATTTCCTCCTTAACAAGGATGGCTGCAAGGGCTGTGGGAGAGACTGCCAGGTACAAAAATAATTTCTCTTTGGGCTCGGGCTTTGCCAGCAGTGGGGGTGAGCCAAGATAGCTTTTCAATTCTTCGAATGCCTGTTGGCATTCAGGGGTCCAACAAAAGTTTTTCGGCTGCTTGAGAGTTTGAAAGAAGGGCAGACATCGCTCGGCCGACCTTGCGACAAAGCGATTGAGAGCCGCAATTCTTCCTGTGAGGCACTGAACCTCTTTGATCGACCTTGGGGCAATCATATTTTGGATGGCGTGGATTTTCTCCGGATTGGCCTTGATCCCGCGCCCTGATACCATGAAGCCCAGGAACTTTCCCGAGGTTACCCCAAAGGCGCATTTGGTCGGGTTCAGCTTCATTCTATACTTTCGAAGAGCGCTAAAGATTTCTTTGAGGTCGGCGACATGATTCCTGGAAGACCTACTTTTCACGAGCATATCGTCCACATAAACTTCCATATTTCGGCCGATCTGCTCCTTGAAGATTTTATTCACCAGTCGTTGATAGGTCGTGCCCGCATTTTTGAGGCCGAACGGCATAACCCTGTAGCAGTAAAAGCCGCGATTAGTGATAAAAGCAGTCTTTTCTTCATCTTCCAATGCCATCCTAATCTGGTTATAGCCGGAGAATGCATCCATGAAAGTGAGAAGCTCGTGGCCCGAGGTAGCATCCACCAGTTGGTCGATCCTGGGAAGGGGGTAGCTGTCCTTTGGGCAAGCTTTATTCAGCTTTTTGAAGTCGATACACATCCTCCACTTGCCGTTTGCTTTCTTGACCAAGACAACATTGGAGATCCACTCTGGATAATTGACCTCCTTGATGAATCCGGCCTTGAGAAGTTTATCCACTTCCTCGGCTATCGCCTTCTGCCTCTCTGGGGCATGACTCCGGATTTTTTCTTTTGTTGGCCGATGTCTAGGGTCGACCGCCAGATGATGTTCCATGACTTCTGTCACAATCCCCGGCATATCTGTCGGGACCCATGCGAAAACGTCCGCATTCCTTCGGAGAAAGTCCACGAGATGCGCCCGCACCTCCTCCTCTAGGTTGGAGCCAATCAACACCACATGCTCCGCATTCCCATCATTCAAAGGAATTGATATTAGATCCTCGATCGGGCCGCCCCTCTCTTCAGTGAGGTCGTCGCGTGCATCCAACCCGTCGACCAGACAGAGGTCCGCTTGATCGCTTCTTTGCAGGGCAATATTGTAGCAGTGCCTGGCCAGCGCTTGGTCTCCCCGAACTTCTCCAATCCCTTTGTCAGTGGGGAACTTCAACTTCAGATGATAGGTTGAAACAACGGCTCTGAGGGCATTGAGGCCAGGTCGGCCAAGAATTGCATTGTAGGCAGAAGGCGCCTTTACCACCAGAAAATTCACCAGGGCTTTGGACTGCTTTGGATGCTGACCCGCGGTCACAGTTAGAGCTATCGTTCCTTCCGTTGGAACGGCATCACCAGTAAACCCTATCAAGGGGGAGCACATCGGCCTTAGATGACCGCCAAGAGCGGCCATTCTCGAAAAGGCACTATAGAATAAGATGTCGGCTGAACTTCCGTTGTCGACGAGAATGCGACGGACGTCATAATCTGCTATATTCAAGGAAACTACGACCGCGTCGTTATGAGGGAATTGGACTCCCTGGGCATCCTCTTCAGTGAAGGCTATGGGCTCTTCAACTTTTTGCCGCTTGAGGGGTGCAGCTGATGTGCTGGTTGCCTCCGGCCGGGATTCTCCCGAGATGACGTTGACGGAATCCGGCGAAGGTTGGTCATCCGGCCACCTTTTATCATCAATCATAGTCGGAGGTAGTTGTGCGGAAACCTCGCGGGAGGGCATCGGATGGGAAAAAGAGGATTGGGTGCCGGAAAAGATGGCCGGAGGCGGGTCCGTTGAGCGCTCCTTCAAGAATAAGGGTGCTGCGAAGACACAACCCTTCCTCTAGCGCCAATCCTGTTGGTGCAAAAATCCACCTGCGCCGGAGAAGCTGGAGTTGAGGAAGCCGCGGTCGCCGTCGGGACCTGCAAGGGAAGTCTAAACCGGAGGTGGGGTTGCTCCGGCAAGACCCTCCGACGCTCAAGTCAGTTCTCTGCCTCAACAAGAATGGAGTGCTCGAACGGAGAATTTAGCAGAGTTTTGAGATAAGGCAAAAGAGCTTAAAAAATAACGTATCTGAGTCCCCCCTTTTATAGGTGGGGGAGGCAACGGACTGATGGCGACGTGTGTAACCGCCTGGTAGTGGGCCGCCCATGGTCAGGAGAATTGATTGCGAAAGATAATGGAGCAGACACGTGACCATCGTCATATCCCGCCACATAGGGCCTGTAGCAGGTAGTGGGGCGGCGTCCGTTACTGCTAGTTGTCAGCGAGTAGTGGGATCGTGCAGCACCTGCCGTGGGGAGCGGAGCAGCATCATAGCTGTTGACACAACCTGTCAGAGAGTAGTGGGATCGTGCAGCACCTGTCGCAGGGGGAGGTGGAGCCGCGTGGAATCCGCTACAGGAAGTGGAACAGGATCATGGCAGTTATTGTTATCTGCCAAGGGACACAGATCTGTTGATCAAGGCTCGGCAGTGGTCAGAGTTCGGCCTTTGTGGGAATCCGGGAGGAGTCTGCCTGCGGCTGTAGTCGTTGGCGTCAGGGATGAGGTTCGGCTCCCTTAAGGCTCGGCTCCTCCAGCAATTGGTACCGAGAGTGGAGCCCGGGCGGAGCTGCAACTACTGTCGATGGTGGAGCCCAGCTCCCGTAGGAGTCCGGGCGGAGCTGCACTTGCTGATGGCGGCGGAGCCCGGCTCCCGTAGGAGTCCGGGCGGAGCTGCGCTGCAAACAAAGTCAAGGGTGAAGTCCGGCTCTGATAGGAGTCCGGATTGAGCTTACCAGCAGTTGATACTTGAGAGCGGAGCCCGGCTCCCATGGGAGTCTGGGCGGAGCTGTTCTGATGAAGGTGGTGGAGTCCGGCTCCCGTAGGAGTCCGGGCGGAGCTGTGCTGATGGCGACGGAGCCCAGCTCCCGTAGGAGTCCGGGTGGAGCTGCGCTGCAAACAAAGTCAAGGGTGAAGTCCGGCTCTGATAGGAGTCCGGATTGAGCTTACCAGCAGTTGATACTTGAGAGCGGAGCCCGACTCCCGTAGGAGTCCGGGCGGAGCTGTTCTGATGAAGGCGGCGGAGTCCGGGCGGAGCTGTGCTGATGGCGGCGGAGCCCGGCTCCTGTTGGAGTCCGGGCGGAGCTGTGCTGATGTCGTCGATGGAGCCCGGCTCCCGTAGGAGTCCGGGCGGAGCTGTTCTGCTGTTGATGGAGGAGCCCGACTCCCGTAGGAGTCCGGGCAGAGCCGTTCTGCTGTTGAATTCGGCTGCGGGTATTTTATACCCAACAATAGACAATTCGTCAAACCTCATCATTAGTCATATGATAAATCCACAGCTCAAGTCCATTAGTGATACCAAATAAAAATTTTTTTTCATCAATCACACTGCTATGACCAAAGACTTATGGACTCAGCTTCTTAAATATTATAGGACTACTCTCTATCATGATCGATAGATCCCATATAGACACACACATCATTCGCACTGCTCAACCAACTGAAGCCAACATTTACTATAAAAACTTATAATCAAGTTAATGTTTATATGTAGTCAAACTACAGTAGTCTTACTGTGAGCAACTGTGACACCGTAGGTCAAAAAACTAGTCACATAACTATAGCATCGAGATAATCATTGACGATCGAATAGAAATCTATATGATCTCTCATATGATCATGCTCAGTAATAGTTGTTCTCTAACAATTACCCATACTTTTTGCTCAGTACTCTACACCATAGATTAGAGAATCATCTATACTGAAGAAAGCGAACCATGTATCGATCTATCTGGATAAATCATCATCCCCATGACTATCCTAAAATTGAGAGCAATTCAGAAATCAATCATACATACCTTTAATTCCTAACATTTGAGAATATGTATCATAACATCAATTCCAAAGATGATTCAAGGACACATAACACTTGAATGAAAAATAAAAACTTGCCCTTTATTGATTGAATCAGTAGTTTAAGTATAAATTTATGTTATAGAATAAAAATATATTAACCAATAATTGACTTTTAGGATATACATCTAACAGGTAACTTATCCGCTCTCTTCTTCTCTTTACCTTTCTCACTTAGATTGGAACTAGCATCAGTACTAGTTTCAGGCTCAGGTTCTTCTATGCGGTTAGTCTCAGTACTAATCTTCTCTTCTAAATTTATATTTTGGCTAGCATCAGTACTAGCTTGTCTCATCTGGTCTTGGTATGGGTCCTTAAGAATTCTATCACTACTAAGCCCAGAAATTGCTTTGGCATTCTCAAATTGAAAATTTTTAGGTAAAACATTGGATTGATGACTAGATCTAGATGGTTGGTAGATAGTGGGTGGGTTGTGTTAGATGTATGTCCTAGAAGCCAATATGGCAAACACATTATAATAAATTTAGAATATAATTTTATATATTAAAATATTAATTTGATCAATAAAAGAATAAATTTAATTTTTATTCAAGAGTAATGCATCCTTGAGTCATCTATAGAATTAATACTTCAATACATATTCTTAAGATGTTGAGAATTAGAGGCATGTATAATTAATTTCTAAATACTTTTGATCATATTATCATCATGAGGATAGTGATCGATCTAGATAGACCGATGTACAGATCACTTCTTTCTGAATAGATGAGTCTCTGATCTACAATATAGAGATACTGAGCGATGAGTGCGAGTAGTTGTTAAAGAATAACTAGTACTGAGCATGATCATATGAGAGATCACTTAGATTTTTAATCAATTGTCAGTAGTTATCTCAATGCTGAGTTATGTGAATGATCCTTTGATCTGTAATGGTATGACTATTCGTAATGAGACTTTTGGAGTTTGGCTGATACATAAATATGACCTCATTGAGATCTTATAGTGGATGTTGGCGACAGTTGGTCCACTATAGGAGTAGGATGCACATCTAGATGGAATCTATCGATCTTGATAGAGAGGAGTAATCCTATAAAATTTGAGAGGCTAAGTCTGAGAGTCTGTGGCCATAGCTGTGAGAATGATAGAAAAAAAATTTTATGAGGATCACAAATGGACGTGAGCTAATCAAATCTATTATATGACTGATGATAAGGTTTGACGATTTATCCATGTCCAACCATCTAGTCAGAACTCACGATAGAGGTACTTAATCACACATGAACTATACCTTGAGATTTTTTTTGATTCTACTAGATTGCCACTGCATACTGCTAGGTGTTACTAATAGATTATTTGAGCTCACTAAGGTTGCTCAGGATCGACAATCCTTGATGAGTTAGAGTGGAATCATTTCGATCCATTGAAAAGAGTTTCAATGATATTATGATAGAGATCATGGTATATCTCACTACTAGATAAAATTAAATCTATAGAATCAGTAATAAAGGGATTAGACCTAGAATAAGCAATTCAACTTATGAAGTCTCAATTGGGTATAGAAAAATCCTATTGGATTCAAGTTAATCTTGCTAGCACAAGGTTGAACCCAATTTTCTCTTTGCACCTAAATTACTTATTTGATAAGATTAATTTGAGTTAATTATCTACTAATAACTTAAATAAATTAGATTTATTGGGTTTCAATTATTGGGTGCCTTGGGTTTTGGATCATATGTATTAAGGGTTCAAACCCTTAATCAATTTTTTTGATTGTTTGCATGGGGTGCCACTTGATTTGATCAAGTTGGGTATGTCCACTTAAAAAAAGACTTGAAGAAGCAGCATGGGGCATCCCCTAAGCCTCATATAGCATGTGAAAAAGTAGATGAAAAGGCTTCAATAGTTGGCACCTAATGGATCTCCTAAAGGAGGTCAAATATCTAAGGCTACAAAGATTCCTAATTCAAGTAAGACTTATATTAAGGGGCTATTTGATTTTAAATAGGATTTAAAATTTTTATTTATTTAAAGAGGCCTTCTCTAAGGCTCTTAACATTAGATTTTCAAAAACTCCTATGCCTCCTAAGGTCTCTCCACGCCTCCCGCTCTTCTCCCTTCTAGTTCGAATGCCTGAAGTGTTGCGAATAGTGTCCCAAAGCCAATCGTCAGCCTGTTGATGGTTATGCTCATTTTTGTATATGTACATGAATTATGAATTAATAAAAATTATTTTGGCATTTTTCATCATAAAATATTTCATCTTCTAATGAACTCCTATGTTGTGGTGAAGTCCTTAGGACTATTTAGACTCAACAAAAGAAGATTTATCGTTTTGCCCTTAAATCTGTTCGCGATCAAATGATACGTTGTTACCAAGGATGATAATATTTATCAAGCATAGGTCGTTGTGTGCCATATAGGTTGTTGTCCTCTTAACCAATGAGTGTGGAGACACTGGTATGGTATACAGGTGAGATGTAAGGGTACATCTTCACTAAATGTGACCGACTTCAGAGCTATTTCTGTTGTCAAGATTTGCTTCGATGGAATATGGGCATAAATATCCCTCCAACCTGAGACCGCCATGGTGACTTGCAAGCAACTCACTGCACTTAGGCACTGGACTACCTGAATTTTTAATTCAGTGATGGAAGGCTGCTGGGTGTAGTCAAGTACTTGACTTGTCGGTGCGTGTGTCAAGATGGGATTGACCACTCCAGTTTAGGAGCTGTGTACAGTCGTGTTTCAATTTAGCAAAACCTTGGCCAGGGTAGTCCTTGTGAGGAGTCACAGGACTGTTTGAGTTGACCACGATTCGGATGATCTGATCAGGGTTGACAGTTTAACCCTGAATCATCCTAAACACAAGGGTCAAAAGGATGAATTATATAGTAACCATATTTATGTAGGTTCTGAGTGTTGTGATTGCAACTATTCGACCTATCCGGACGTCGGGTACCATTACTAGATGGTCACTTCGATTAGTATAGGAATTGATTCCTGTGCTACCGGCTTAGGATCGAACCTGCAGGGTCACACACATTAGAGGTTCCTATCTGATCTGATGGCTGATGTAGAATCCTACATGTTTGGGACTCAGTGATCGAGAATCAGGATTCTCTGATCATGAGTTCCACACATTATGGGTACCAGGGTCAAGAGTCCCACTGGTTGGGACTTTTCGATCAGGGTTACATATCGATGAATTCTGATGCCTGATTGCCCATCGAATTTGGACTCAGTATTTATGAGAGGTTTAATTAGTGATTTGATCTCTAATTAACTCAATTTAATTGAGTAATTATTTTTAGATCAAGTCCAATTGAATTGGATTTAGTTGGGTTTGACCCGATTAGGTTAAGAGTTGACCTAATCGTTAAGATGGTTTGGTCTCTGATTTTATCAGGGGTTGGGCTTAATCAATTTCTGACTTGATTAGGATTTTATTGAGCCTAATTAAGCTTAATTTAGTTGAGTTTAAATTAGTCTAATTGGATCTAACTTATTTGGTTCGCTTAGGTTGGTTTAAATAATTAAACCACCTTAACCCAATCTTCATGCGCCACCTCACTTCCATTGTACCCATTTGAATTCATGAGAAGGAACTTCTCATGAATTTTTTTCTCATGCCAAGCCCTCTCCACGCCCCACTTTAATGTGCCATATGAATGGATAAGGATGATTGGTTGGCCATTCAAATTCAAAATAAAGTTTGAATTTGAATGGGCAATCAATCTTTGCACCTTATCCCTTTTTTTACGTCCCATTTATTACATGAGAAAAGATTTCTCATGAAATCACTCCATGTATAATTTAAGCCTTGTCTCATGCCTTTAGTGGATAAGGGATGAGTTGGTGTCCATTTGAATTCAAAATTTGATTTGAATTCAAATGTGCAATTACTCATCTTTATCCTTTCTTTTGGATAAGACGTTTGATGTGGTTATAAAAGGAGGAGAAGAGTGGGGCGTGCAAGAAGAAGATTTTTGAAGAAAAATTTTGGGGTGTGAGAAGTCTTATGCGTGAGAAGGAAGTCCATATCCTTCCAAGAGAAAAAGAAAGAAAAGTGGGTGCAAGGTTTCCGGTGAGTTCCCTAGAGTTTTAGCCTGGGGTTCGGGAAGGGAGAAAGTGAGCTACGAGTATCGTGAGCTCACAAAATCTCATAGAGATCTTCAACATACTCTCAAGCATGTCTGTTGATGATCTGAAGTATCTGAAGAATTGACAGACATCGATCGAAGGAGTTCGATTAGCATCGGCCGTCAAAAGGGCTCTACAACGAACTAGCACTCGTGAGGAGTCGATCAGATCGAGAGCTTCATGTGGACGATCCGCAGAGGTCAGACATGCTGTGTGGCTATGTCACGATGATCAGACTCTCCCGACAGTGATTAGATTGCGATGATCTACTATCCGGACAAAGGTATTGTGTTCTGAACACATTACAGTAAAGTGTTTACTGTTTGAATTTAAAATTCAAATTTAAATGAATGCATGCTATATATCATATTTAGATCCTAGTATAGGATAAATTCATATTAATTAATTAGATTAATTAATATTTTTTGACTGTAAAATCATAATTTTAAAAAAGTTTTAAAATTACCATTTTACCCCTTCACTAAATTTTCCCCACAAATGGTAGCAGAGTGGGTTCTTAGATATGATATATATATTTGCATGCATAGATTAAGTTGTAATCTAAAAGTTTAAATTTGAAATTTAAAATTTAAATTTTAAAATTTAAATTTTGAAAGTTGTTCGAAATTCAAAATACAAAAATTTGAAATTCGAAATTTGAAATTTGAAAATTTGAAATTCAAAATTCAAAAAATTAAAATTCAAAATTTGAAATTTGAAATTTGGTTGAAATTTTAAATTTTAAATTCAAATTTTAAAATTTGAAATTTGAAATTCAAAATTTGAAATTCAAAACTTTGAAAATTTGAAATTTGAAATTTGTTTGAAATTTGAAATTCAAAATTTAAAATTTGAAATTTAAAATTTGAAATTTAAATTTTGAAATTGGTATATTTAGATATACTTGATCCAAGTAGCAAGTAATCGAATTGGGTTGGTTGCAATGGCCGTCCGATCATAAGAGAAAAGTAGGGTTTAAAGGCTCTCTCCTCCCATTCGATGGGGTCTCCTATGGCGGTAGGGGTGCCGCTGCAATTATATCCCATGCAGATGAAGCAGCGAAAGAAATTAATTGTAAAGGTTCAATTATAAAATTTATCATGAATGTGTTAGATTAGATCTAAAGGAATATTTATGATTTATTTTGATTGAGTTATTTTTTATTATGTAATTAGCAATAGGATTGCTATTTATGAAATGTGCTGATCTATTTATAAAATGAGTCAACATATTTGGTGAATAAAACCTTTCAAATTTGAAAATTATTTTCGAAATGCCAAATCTTGACCCATCAGTCCAAATACTTAATTAAAAGAATTAAGTGTTGTCTAGTAGGTCTAGAATTATGAATTAAAACCTAAGACAATTGCATAAACTTGTGGGTCAATGGGTTAGATGGATTAGGTCCATAATTGGGTTAGACCTAAGGTTAGCTTAAAGAAATAGACTAAATTAGAGTAATTCATCAAATCTAATCAAAAGTTGAATTAGATTAGGTCAAGGATACTCTAGACTCAACTCCAATAGTTGTAGTTGAATGGATCCATATCTTTTACTAGACCAAGACGGACTTAATTCATGGCTACATGGTGGAACTCTATTTACTAAGTTGATCAAATTAAATCTAATAAATTGGTTGGTGTCTAAGGTAAGTTTGACAGTTTGAGCTACTCACAGTGATTCGATCTCTGATGAGTTAATGGCTTATCCCCACCACTGATCTCTCTTATTTGGCCAATCTGGTGAATTAGATTTTGATTAGATCACTTGGTGATTAGGGCTCACCCATGTCATTAGGTAAATCAGTTTGACTGATTTAGGTGCTCCTAATGCCAGCTTTAATTAAATCTTTTTTTTATAATCTGACTTGGTGAAGTCAGTGGGAGGATTAAAATTGGTTGGATATTTTTTTCTCATCTATCCTTTAATAAAATTCTCAAAAATTATTAGGTTCCTAAAATTGATTAAGTTATATTGATGACTATGTCATAGCCTCCCATTAAGTGAGTGATAATGAGTCCATTAGTTTAATAATCATTGGAGGTCCAAAGGCCTGGTGCTTATTGACTAATAGAATTATTATTCATAATATGATAATTTGGTTTGAGTCTTTCTGATGGTGGTCAGGTTGGCCGGCCAAAGTCGGACCTGATCATTTATTGATCTGATTCATCAAATCAAATCATGTTAATGGTTGGACCTAACCAGATCTTTTCAATGGTGGTCAAAGCCTACTGATTAGATTCTGGGGCAAAATTGATTACTAGAAGTTGTTTAGAGAAACAACTGGTTATGAACCTACCCATAGATGCACATGGGTTGACCAACCAAAGTTGGGCTCATGTGTAGTTTGTGTGGATTCTAGTACCCACTAAGAAATTAAAGTAATTCCTCGAATTGGAGGTTGAGGCTACCAGTTCGTAAAAATACTGGGAGAAACTTTAGACTAAAGTTCAAATCTTTAGTATTTATAATTTATGTACTAATAGAGGTCTGGTTTTCCTTTATGCAGCTATGGCCACTACCCTGTCGTTCCGATCATTATTAGATAATGACAAGCTCATGGGATCTAATTTTGATAGTTGGTATCAAAAATTAAAAATCGTCCTTGAGCATGAGCGGATCCTTTATGTAGTAACGGATCTGGCACCTGAAGAGCCAACCCCGAATGTTAGAGGGATGATCCGAGACACTTATCAGAAGTGGCTCAACAACCGCACCACCGTTCGGTGCATAATGCTGGCGGCAATGAATGATAAGTTCAGCCGCAGGTTCGAGAATACCCAGCCCCAGGAGATGCTTCAATTGTTGAATGACTCCTTTGGCATGCCTGACGACGTTGAAAGGCACAAAACTAGTTGTGCCATTTTCAATGCTCGGATGAGGGATGGAGCCTCAGTCACTGATCATGTACTATACATGATCGAAATGATTGAGTGCCTAAGTAAACTGGGCTTTCCCTTGCACGAGTAGCTCGGTAAGAATGCGATCCTTAATTCATTGCCCAAGTCCTTCCTCCCCTTTCTAACTCATTTTCAGATGATAAAGCCTGCAGTGAACTACCACGACTTGTTGGGGTTGCTGCAGAACTTTAAGAAGGATCACCAGCTCCATAAGGAGTCGGTGAATGTTGTGGGACGTCTGCACAGGGTCAGACCAAGAAGCACAAGCCCGACTAGAGCCAGGCGGAGTGCTTCTTTTGTAAGAAGCAGGGGCACTGGAAGAGGAACTGTCCTCTATACATTACCTCCCTGGACCCGAACAGGCCGAAGAAGAAGCAAGGTACTTATATGATAACACCTTGTAACTTTTCTATTTGTGATACTACTGCCTGGGTATTGGATACCGAAAGCCCTTATCATATTTGCAATTCGATGCAGGGTCTGCGGTCAGTAGGAGATTTGATGAAGGCGAGAGGTTCCTGAATGTTGGAGATGGAAGCAAAGTTTCAGTTCTAGCATTAGGAATCATGAACCTTGTAATCAATTCTCGAAACATAATTCTAAGTGAATGTCACTATTGTCCAAGCTTTTTATTAAATATTATTTCTGTAGGCCTTTTGGCCATGAACGGTTATCAATTTTTAATAAAAGAAAATATTTGCAATATCATTTTGAATGGTGTTACAATGTTTGTTGGACAACTTAATAATAGAATTTACTTTCTATCACAACCTGTTAATGTGATTCAAACCTCCGGTAAATGCCCTAGAATAGATAATGTGTCAGAAGTCTATCTTTGGCACTGTAGGCTAGGTCATATCAATAAGAACAGGATAAATAGGTTGGCTCAAGAAGAAATTCTTGAAGTAGGTGATTGTGAATCACTTCTAACCTGTGAGTTCTGTCTTCTTGATAAAATGACCAAGTCATCTTTTACTGGAAAAGGTGAGCGAGCCAGTGAACTCTTGGCTCTGGTACATTCTGATGTATGTAGACTCATGAGCTCAAGTGCAAGAGGTGGATATTTCTACTTCATAACCTTCACAGATGACCTATCGAGGTATGGGTATGTCTATTTAATGAAGCATAAGTCGGAGTCGTTTGAAATGTTCAAACTATTCCAAAATGAGGTAGAAAAATAAACTGAAAAGTGTATTAAAACTCTTCGATCTGATCGAGGAGGTGAATACCTTTTCAATGATTTTCTGACATATCTTGGAGAGAATGGGATTTCCTCTCAGTGGACACCTCCTGGAACACCACAGCATAATGGTGTGTCTGAAAGGAGGAATCGGACCTTGTTGGATATGGTTCGATCCACGATGAGGTTTGCTGGTCTGTCAATCTCCCTCTAGGGATATGTGCTCGAATCGGCTTGTTACCTTCTAAATAGAGTTTCGAGTAAATCTGTAACCAAAATGCCATATGAGATATGGATAGGATGTAAGCCAGTACTCTCGCACCTTAGGGTTTGAGGGTGTCCGACTTATGTTAAACATTTAATTACGGACAAGCTTGGACCTAGGTCTGACAAGTATAATTTTATAGGGTACCCAAAAGAGATCAAAGGGTATTACTTCTATCTAGCTGATGAGCAAAAAGTGTTTGTCAGCCTTAAGGCAATCTTTTTGGAAAAAGAGTTCCTTGGTGAAGGGACTGTTGCCTCTAAGGTCGAACTTGACGAAGTTTGACAAGTGGAAAAATCGACACAAGTTACTGAACCTGAATCAAATTTGATTAGATCAGATCTGGAGCTCATTGTTCAAGCACCTTTAAGGCGATCTGGTAGAGTACCACGTCAACCGAACAGATACTATGGTTTCTTGATCCGGGATGACGATCCTATCGAACTTGATGAAAATGATGAGGATCCGATCACCTATATGGATGCAATGCAGAGACCTGACTCTGAGAAATGGCTAGAGGCCATGAAATCCAAAATGGAGTCCATGAAGGTCAACGATATGTGGACATTGGTTGACCCACCCGAAGGAGTAAAACCCATAGGGTGTAAATGGGTCTTCAAGAGGAAGAGAGGCGCAGACGGAAAGGTGGAAACCTATAAAGCCCGTCTAGTTGCCAAGGGATATCATCAACGTTATGGTGTAGACTATGATGAGATGTTTTTTCCTGTGGCAATGCTTAAATCCATTCGGATTATGCTTGCGATAGCTGCCCATCTGGACTATGAAATCTGACAGATGGATGTGAAGACAACTTTCCTAAATAGAGAGCTAGATGAAGAGATGTATATGATACAACCTGAAGGATTCACATCCACAGATGAGTCTAAGGTGTGCAGGCTACAGACGTCCATTTATGGACTTAAGCAGGCATCACGGAGTTGGAACATATATTTTGATAAGACGATCAAGACGTATGGCTTCGTTAAGAATGGAGAAGAGCCATGCATTTATAAGTGGGCTAATGGTCCAGTAGTAGTATTTCTTGTATTGTATGTGGATGACATTCTCTTAATCGAGAATGATGTCCCTGCATTACAGGGAATAAAGATTTGGCTGTCGTCATAATTCTCCATGAAGGATATGGGAGAAGCTTCCTACATCCTAGGGATGAGGATCTATAGGGATAGATCTAAAAGGTTGCTTGATTTATCTCAGTCCACGTACATTGATACTATGCTGAAGAAGTTCAGCATGGATAATTTCAAGAAAGGCTATCTTCCCATAGGCCATGGAATTTCTATCTCGAAGAGGGATTGTTCGACAACACCTCAAGAGAGAGAGCGTATGGATAGGATTCTATATGCTTCGACAGTGGGATCTATCATATACTCCATGACATGTACACGACCAGATGTGGCATACTCACTAGGGGTAGTGAGTAGATACCAATCTGATCCAAGGGAGAATCACTGGAAGGTTGTTAAAACCATCCTGAAGTATTTAAGAAATACTAAGGACCAGTGGCTTATTTATGGTGAATCGAACTTGAGACTTATAGGGTTTACAGACTCTAGTTTTCAGTCTGATCACGATGACAGCAAAAGTGTGTCGGGATTTATTTTTACCCTTAATGGTGGGGCTATCTGCTGGAAAAGTTCCAAGCAGCACACAGTGGCTAATTCAGTTTGCGAGGCGGAGTATGTCGCTGCATCAGATGCTGCCAAAGAAGCGGTGTGGCTGAGAAAATTCATCACCGAGCTCGGAGTAGCACCCTCCCTTATTGGTCCAGTTTTGCTCTACTGTGACAGCTCTGGAGCCATTGCTCAGGCGAAGGAACCAAAGGCACACCAGCGGACGAAGCATATTCTGCGCCGCTACCATCTCATCCGAAAATTATGGATCGAGGTGACGTCGATCTTCAAAAGATCAACGGGAAGGAGAACCTAGCCGATCCATTCACTAAAGCCATTGCGGTGAAGGAGTTCGACAACTACAAGTCGAAGATGGGTATTAGATACTGCACCGATTGACTTTAGGCCAAGTGGGAGATTGTTGGGAATAGTGTCCCAAAGCCAATTGTCAGTCTGTTGACGGTTGTGCTCATTTTTGTATATGTTCATGAATTATGAATTAATAAAAATTATTTTGATATTTTTCATCATAAAATGTTTCATCTTCTAATGAACTCCTATATTGTGGTGAAGTCCTTAGGACTATTTAGACTCAACAAAGGAGGATTTGTCGTTTAGTCCTTAAATCTGTTCGCGACCAAATGATACGTTGTTACCAAGGAAGACAATATTTATCAAGCATAGGTCATTGTGTGCCATATAGGTTGGTTGTCCTCTTAACCAATGAGTGTGGAGACACTGGTATGGCATACAGCTGAGATGTAAGGGTACATCTACACTGAACGTGACCGACTCTGGAGCTATTTCTACTATCAAGATTTGCTTCGATGGAATATGGGTATAAATATCCCTCCGATCTGAGACCGCCACGGTGATTTGCAAGCAACTCACTGCATTTAGGCACTGGACTACCTGAATTTTTAATTCAGTGACGGAAGGCTGCTGGGTGTAGTCAAGTACTTGACTTGTTGGTATGGTGTCAAGATGGGATTGACCACTCCAGTTTAGGAGCTGTGTACAGTCGTGTTTCAATTTAGCAAAATCTTGGCCAGGGTAGTCCTTGTGAGGAGTCACAGGACTGTTTGAGTTGAGCACGATTCGGATGATCTGATCAGGGTTGACAGTTTAACCCTGAGTCATCCTAAACACAAGGGTCAAAAGGATGAATTATACAGTAACCATATTCATGTAGGTTCTGAGTGTTGTGATTACGACTATTCGACCTATCCGGACGTCGGGTACCATTGCTAGATGGTTACTTCGATTAGTACAGGAATTGGTTCCTATGCTACCGGCTTAGGATCGAACTTGCGGGGTCACACATATTAGAGGTTCCTATCTGATCTAATGGTTGATGTAGAATCCTACATGTTTGAGACTCAGTGATCGAGAATCAGGATTCTCTGATCACGAGTTCCACATATTATGGGTACCGGGGTCAAGAGTCCTACTGGTTGGGACTTTTCGATCAGGATTACATATCGATGAATTCTGATACCTAATTGCCCATCAGATTTGGACTCAGTATTTATGAGAGGTTTAATTAGTGATTTGATCGCTAATTAACTCAATTTGATTGAATAATTATTTTTGAATCATGTCCAATTGAATTGGATTCAGTTGGGTTTGACCCGATTAGGTTAAGAGTTGCCCTAATCGTCAAGATGGTTTGGTCCCTGATTTGATCAGGGGTTGGGCTTAATCAATTCCTGATTTGATTAGGATTTTATTGAGCCTAATTAAGCCTAATTTAGTTGGATTTAAATTAGTCTAATTGGACCTAACTTATTTGGTTCAATTAGGTTGGTTTAAATAATTAAACCACCTTGACCCAATCTCCATGCGCCACCTCACTTCCATTGCACCCATTTGAATTCATGAGAAGGAACTTCTCATGAATTTTTTCTTCACTCCAAGCCCTCTCCACGCCCCACTTTAATGTGCCATATGAATGGATAAGGATGATTGGTTGGCCATTCAAATTCAAAATAAAGTTTGAATTTGAATGGGCAATCAATCTTTGCACCTTATCCCTTTTTTTATGCCCCATTTATTACATGAGAAAAGGTTTCTCATGAAATCACTTCATGCACAATTTAAGCCACGCCTCACGCCTTTAGTGGATAAGGGATGAGTTGGTGTCCATTTGAATTCAAAATTTGATTTGAATTCAAATGTGCAATTACTCATCTTTATCCTTTCTTTTGGATAAGACGTTTGACGTGGTTATAAAAGGAGGAGAAGAGTGGGGCGTGCAAGAAGAAGATTTTTGGAGAAAAATTCTGGGGTGTGAGAAGTCTTGTGCGTGAGAAGGAAGTCCATATCCTTCCAAGAGAAAAAGAAAGAAAAGAAAGAAAAGTGGGTACAAGGTTTCTGGTGAGTTTCCTAGAGTTTTAGCCTGGGGTTCGGGAAGAGAGAAAGTGAGCTACAAGTATCGTGAGCTCACAAAAGCTCAAGGAGATCTTCAACATCCTCTCAAGCACATCTGTTGATGATCCAGAGTATCCGAAGAATCGACAGACATCGATCGAAGGAGTTCGATCAGCATCGACCGTCAAAAGGGCTCTACAACGAGCTAGCACTCGTGAGGTGTCGATCAGACCGAAAGCTTTATGTGGATGATCCGTAGAGGTCAGATATACTGTGTGACTGCATCGTAATGATCAGACTCTTCCGACGGTGATCAGATTATGGTGATCTACTACCCGTACAAAAGTATTGTGTTCTGAACCATTGCAGTAAAGTGTTTACTGTTTGAATTTAAAATTCAAATTTAAATGAATGCATGCTATATATCATATTTAGATCCTAGTGTAGGGTAGATTTATGTTAATTAATTAGAATAATTAATATTTTTTCACTGTAAAATCATAATTTTAAAAAAAATTTAAAATTATCATTTTCCCCCTGCACTGAATTTTTTCCACACGAAGGGGTTTGGGCGTCCTCCATCTCCATAACCAAGAGGAGCTTGGGCATCCCCTTTGCTTGCTAGTTTTCAGACTTTGGTTGCTTCATAATCAAGAGAACAAGAGTAAGAGAAGAAGAGAAGAAAAAGATCAAGAAAATGATCAAAGAGTTGGTCGCGATACAGGCTTCATTCAGATTCGTAGGGTGATTGTTCTTAGAGAAAAAAGATTAATACCAAAGAGGACTATTCCAAGCTGATTCTGAGTAGATAACTATAGACACTAGATACTTGCATGGCTAAGGATGAACCTACTCTCTTCCAGATTCAGATTCAAAGAAAAAAATTATGAAACAGATATGTGATTTAATCACATATTTAATTTTAGTATAAAAGTCAGCATGTGTTTAATTTCTCCATATGAAGTAGATCTTTATGTTTTATATTTTATACATATATGATTTAGATTAAAAAATATTTTAATCTTCTATTTCATTATATTGTTTAGAAAAAATTTTTTTGAAACACACGTGCATGCCCCGACACAAAATTCGAACAGTGGTATTAGAGCCACGAATTTTATATGCATGAAATTGACATACATATTTTTGAAAATAGTTGCAAAATCTGATATTTCTTGATGCATGAGATGTATAGATAATTGCTTTGAAATACACATGCATGCCATGACACAAAATTTCAACAATGGTATTAGAGCCACGGGTTTCATATGCATGAAATTGACAAACATATTTTTGAAAAGAATTTTAAAATCTTATTTTTCTTGATGCATGAGATGTATAGATGATTGCTTTAAATTTAAAATTTATTTTAGATTTAATTTTTAGTTTATGTATTCGATGTGTGAAGGCATGCATAGATTTGAAATTTATTCTAGATCAATTTTTAGTTCATGTATATGTGATATATAGATGCATGCATAAATCTAAAAATTATTTTGATCTGATTTATAATTTATATATGAGATATATGATTATATGTCTAAGTCTGAAAATTAGTTTCAATATGAATTATGATTTGTATATGAGATATATGATATCATATTGTGATCTAAATTTTTGTTTAGATCTGAATTTGCATACATATATGAGATATATACTTGTACGTTAAATCTGAAAATTAATTTCATAATTTAAAATTTATCTTTCATGCAAAGAATTTAGATCTAAAATTTAGTTTAAGAATCTAAAATTTGTGTTTGTGCATGAGAGTTTTGGTCATAAGTCAATCAAAAATTAGGTCGTGTAATTAGATGACATCTAGAATTTTTGATTTAAACATAATGGGTCTAATTCGATTAAGTAACTGATCAAATTGAGTCAAGTATTGATTAGGGTTAGATCAATTAAGTTTAAGATCATAGAATTATTGTTGATCAAATCGATTAAATTTCATATGTAGAATCAATTAAACTAAGGACCTAATTCAACTCGATGGCTTGAGCCTGATTCACTTAAGCTAACCTATTTGGACCAATTAACCAATTAATATCTAAGGTAAATAATTAAAAGATAATTATTTAATTAGTTTCGTTCACTGATCTGATCAATTTATTGGTATCTAAAGAAAGTAATGGGAATCCCCCACCTATCTCCACTTACCTGACTAATTTGGAAGATTTAGTCTTGAATAAGGTTGGTTGATGGTTTGGTTTAGCCCATACTAATTAGATTGGTCATATGATAACTGATTAGATAAAATCTAAACTTAAACCTTCTCATAAATATTAAGTCCATAGGTCTTCTATCATTGTAGATATGCGGGTATGGTACTGACGTTGATTATTCTCAACTGATCATAATGATTAAGTAGCACCAGAAATATGTAACCACTCCATTAGCAAAGAGTTGCTCCAAGGTAAGGATGGGGTTGGGCCCAATAACTGTTAGATAAGGGATCCAATGATGGCTTTACATCTGCTTGTAAATGGTGGGTCGGATTTAACTAAAGAGTTAAAGAAAATATTGACAGTTCTATACATGCAATTTTAAAATTTTTACAGCAGATCTTATTAGATTAAACTATTTAATCTGTATTACATGCATAAGATCTAATCTAAATAATCATGCCAAAACTTATGATATGATTAAATATGAGATTAAGATCTAAAAAATAAAAATCTATAACGATCATATCGATGTTGTAGACTAGATCTAACCCTTAGATCCATCCAAACCCAAGCTAATAAGTTCAGAACTTATTAGCGAAGCATGGGTTGCTAATCTCTACAAGTGTATCGCATGGATTGGAGTTCTTTTAGGTTGCTCGCAGCTACACAAAGGTGTCCGACCTCTACAGATCATCCACATGAAGAACGGATGCTGACAGACTCCTCGGGAGTGCTAACTCGTAAGGATCTTTGAAGGCTGATCTTCTTCTTCTTCCTTTGATCTCTTAGATGCTCCAGTGGGGAAGAAGAATCAGTGAAGGAAGGGAAGAGAAGAGAGAGCTTTTGAGGAGAAATAAAATGCAGCCAATCTCACATATGGGGCGTTAAACTATTGGACCCCCTTTATATAGTTAGGCATTAGGGTTTTGGGTCGAGAGGGAGGCGCCAAAAAACTCCATGCCATATCCATATGGGGCGTCCCATATTTTGTCAATTTTTGTGATGGTGTGAGAAAGAAATCAGATCTCTCTCATACCTTCCAAAAATTCCAATGCACATAAGGAAATAAGTTTTGGCGCCACCAATCTTTCCATACAAAATGGATCTCTTTCCTTCTTAAATCCTTATCCTTGATTTGGATCGAATTCAAATCAAGAAAGAGATAAGTTGAATGACTCATAAAGAGTGCCACCCACCCTCTCTGTGCCCTCCTTTCTCATGCCCAAAAAATCTCATGCAAAACCTCTTTTTGCATGTAGAAAATGGCATGGGTCCAGGGCATGCACAAGGGAGAGAGAGTCCCTGCTAGCTGGGACTCTTTGTTTTCAATTTGATTCTAAATCAAATTAAATTTGATTTGAACCCAATAAGAGGAAGAAACCTAATTTAATTAAGAATCCAATCATCTCAATAAATTTCTAACCCAATTAGAAATTAATTGAATCCAAGTTTTGATCAAATCAGGAATAAGTTTCCTTCATAATTAGGCTTGATCAAATGAAACCCAATCTAAGTCAAACTGAATCCAACTCAATTAGACTTGATCCAAAACTCTTTGCTCAATCAAATTGAGTCAATTAGCAATCTAATTATTAATAAATTCTCCATTAACAGTAGAGTTTCAGTCCAGTAAGACTCTCCTCCATAGTCCCAGTCCAGTGGGACTCTTCACCAAAGTCCCAACTAATGAGACTCTTCAGTCATTCGATCAGACCGAATCTTTTAATGTGTGTGACTCCATAAGTTTGAACTTAAATCAGTAGCATAGAAACAACTTCTTATACTAGTCGATGTAACTATCTAGTAATGGGATCCGATGTCCGGATAGGTCAAAAGATTGTAAAGCAATATTTCAAAATCTATTGGCGTATGGTTACCGTATAATTCATCCCTTTGACTCTAATGCTCAAAGTGACCTAGGATTTAACTGTCAATCCTAAATTAGCTGACCACATTATGTTTTTGTTGGAGCATGATCCCAGCTCCTCCCACGGACCTTGGGTGCAGCAGAACTAGCAACGAACAAATCTGGAGACATCTGGACTAGATCCAAGGCCCTTGACGAAATCAGCGTGGTCGCTGTCTTCTTCGTCAGCCTTTCGTTTCAGATGAAGAACACCTCTGAAATCACCTCTAAAAAATCCAAGATCTTGTACCCAACTAGATCAGACCTGGACCAAGGTCTTTCAATTTGTAAATCTCAAATTGGGATGTTCTAGATAGGGAAGAAGGTAGATGGAGACAGACCTTGCAGATCTGTCTTGCTGTAGCCTTTCCTATAGATCTGTTGATGGAGATCTCACCCGCACCTCAAACGACCTCAGATCAACTCCAGATCTGAGAGGGACTTGTACCAACCTCTTCTTAAGAGATTCCAAATCCTGGACCTGATGTTTGGGTGGCTGCAAGAGAGGAGGGGAGCAATCTGGTTGGCGGCTGCAAGGAGGAAGGGGCTAGCGTCTCCCTTCTTTCTTTCCTTATCTGGACCTGGCGGCAAGAAACCCTAGGGTTTCTTGCTCCTGGGGCATGGAGGATGGCTAGAGAGAGAGGGAGAAGAGAGAGAGAGACTTGGGAGAAAGAGTTGTCTATTACTTGGCTTCATCAAACCTATACAAGTATATGTATATATAAACACCGGGTCATGTAACCCAAACCCAAAATTCCCTTGACCAACTCTATGGGAGATTAGGTTAACCCAAGCCCATGTACACCCATGACTCGACCTAATCTCACCTATCCTAGGCCCAGACCTGGCCCATAAAGAGTTGGTCCTTTGAGGCCCACATAACCTAGACCTCAAGAACCAAAAAGGCCCACAGCCTTTCAACCTAGGGCCCAACTTGCCCTAGAGCCTCCATGAAGCCCTCGTGAATGATGGACCTTGGCCTTAGCCTTGGTCCTCTGGGCCTTGGGCACACCACCTGGATCATAACAAACTCCACCTTGGTGTCCCAAGGCCTCAATCAGCTCCACTCTGTCCATTAGCCACATCAGCTCAACACATCTCTGAAAGCTGTCCCGTGGAAGTACCTTCATAAGTGCATCAGTTGGGTTCTCCTTGGTGTGTACCTTTACCAGCTCCACCTCGCCATCCTCCACAAGCTCTCTGATCCGATGATACCGAATGTCGATGTGCTTTATCCTTGCATGATAGACTGAGTTCTGTGCTAGTAGAAGTGCACTCTGGCTGTCACAGTACACTCTAATGGCCTCCTGAGTAAGGCCCATCTCTGTCAACAAATCCTTCAGCTAAATTGCCTCCTTAGCTGCTTCTGTCAGTCCGATGTATTCCGCCTCTATAGTGGATAGGGTCGTGATAGGCTGCAGACTCGATCTCCAAAAAATAGGACCTCCATACAGGCTAAAGAGGAAGCCTGTCGTAGACCTCCGGGTATCCATATCTCCACCGAAGTTTGCATCTACATAACCGCTAATCAGCCCCTAAGCCTCCCTGAACATGTCAGAGTATCCCACTGCACCTCCTTGTTGTCCGTAGCAGATGCCAACTCCAATTGATCCCGCCAGGTATCTGAATATCCACTTCAGAGCTCTCTAGTGCTCCCTGCCAGGCTGCGCCATGAACCTGCTAACCTGACTCACTGCATGAGCGATGTATGGCCTACAACAGACCATCGCATACATCAAGCTCCCAACTCCTGAAGCATAAGGGACCTTCTCCATCTCCTGAGCCTCCACCTCAGTCTGTGGCACCATGGTCTTCGAGAGTCTGAAGTGACCGGCAAGTGACAGCTCCACTGGCTTTGCTCCCTTCATCCCGAACCTCTCTAAGACCTTCTGTATGTAGCCCCCTTGAGATAGATGCAGCACCCTCCAGGCTCGATCTCTGAAAATCTCCATGCCTAGGATCTTCCTTGCAGGACCCAAATCCTTCATCTCAAACTCCCGAGATAAGGATGCCTTCAGATCCTCATAACCTTCCTACTCTTGCATGCTATAAGCATGTCATCCATATACAAGAGTAGGAACAACCTAGAACCATCCTCAAGAGACTAAACATAAACACAGGGATCAAACTCACACCTGAAAAGTCCAATACTGCGCACATAGGAGTCGAACCGCTTGTACCATTGCCTCGGTGACTGCTTCAGCCCGTACAGTGACTTCTGCAACACACAAACCTTTTCCTCTGATCCTGGATCCCTGAAACCGGATGGCTACTCCATGTAAATCCTCTCCTCTAAATGCCCATGGAGGAACGCCGTCTTGACATCAATCTGCTCCAGCTCTAAATCCTGCGCTGCTACAATGCTCAGCAACACTTTGATGGAAGTATGTCTGACGACGGGAGAGAAGACCTCGCTGAAGTCGATGCCTTCCTTCTGGGAGTATCCCTTGGCCACTAACCTCACCTTGAATCTGATACCTCCCTGCTCTAAAGGCCCTTCCTTGCGACTGTAGACCCATTTGTAGCCAATGGGCCTCTTCCCCTGTGGCAACTACACCAATCGCCACGTCTAGTTCTTGTGGAGAGACTGCATCTCCTCGGACATCGCCTGGACTCACCGCTCTCTATTCTGGCTCTCAATAGCCTCCTGATACGTATATGGGTCTCCATGCACTGTCACCAGGGTATATGACAGCATCTTCTCGAAGCCATATCAGTCCGGTTGCCTGATGGTCCTCTTGGGCTTGTGTAGGGCAACATCGATATCAGTCCTCGGTCCAGCTCGCTCCTGCTGGACCTCTCCACCTCGATCATCCATCCGAGTCCTCTCCACCTGTGGAGACACCTTAGGTAGATTCTCCACCTGAATGTCATGTCCTCCCGTAGTACCTGCAAGAGGCAAAATCAAAGAGGTTAGCTGTCCAGCAGCGCCCTGCTGGACCTCCTCCTGCTCCTGCTGCTCCTCCATGCCTGCTCACCTCCGTAGGACTGACTCCTCATCAAAAGTCACATCCTGACTAATGATGACCTTCTTTTCCAAGGGATCCCACAGCCTGTATCCCTTGACTCCTCGCGGATAGCATAGAAATACCGTCTTGCGTGATCTGGCGTCTAGCTTGCTTCGCTCACCAGCTCCAATGTGCACATACGCTGTGCACCCAAATACCCGTAGATGGCCCAGCCCAACTATCCTCCCAGACCACACCTCCTCTGGAAGCCTACCATCCAACCTGGTGTGAGGTGACCGATTGACCATGTAACCCACTGCATCTACTGTGTCAACCCAGAACTCTTTTGGAAGCCCTGTCTGCAGCCTCATGCATCGTGCCTTTTCCAGAAGTGTTCTGTTCATCCTCTCGGCCACCCCATTCTGCTGTGGAGTCTCCTTAACTGAGAAGTGTCTCCTGATCCTACATTCCTCACAGTAGTCTTGAAACTCTCTGCTGGTGTACTCCCCACCATTGTCTGACCTCAGACACTTCATGCTCCTCCCCTGCTCCTTCTCCACCTCAGCTCTCCAGATCTTGAACTTGGTGAAGACCTCTGACTTCTCTCTCATGAAGTAAATTCAGAGTTTTCTTGAGAAATCATCAATCAGGGTCATGAAGTATCTGGCCCCATTCCTAGCTAAAACTGGGGCTGGTCCCCATACATCCTTGTGTACTAACTCCAGAGGGGCTGCACTGTGGGTTATACTGACGTTGAACTGAACTCTCATCTGCTTTCCCATCTGGCAAGGCTCACAGATCTCCCCTGTAGCACCATCTTCTAGATCAGAGATGAGTCCTCTCCTGCTCAACTCCCTCAGCCCTTTGTCACCCATGTGGCCTAGGCGGTAGTGCCACATCCTGTAAGCCCCCTGCTAGTCCTATGCTGCAGCTGCTGCATCAGACTTTCTGGTCATCACAGATCCCTCCATGCGATAGAGGTTATTGTCCAACCTCCTACCTCTCATCACCACCATAGCTCCATTGGAGATGTTCAGTACTCTACTTCTAGCCCTACTGCTGAAGCTGTATCCACTGCGCTCCAAGTAGCCTAGTGACACTAGATTCTTTTCCAGCTCCGGGATGTGCTTTACATTTGTCAATGTCCTCACAATCCTATCAAACATCCTCACCCTGACTGTCCCTATCCCAGCTACCTTGCAAGGATGATTGTCGCCTAGAGTCACTGATCCCTCATCTGTCTTGGTGTATGTCGCAAACCAAGACCTGTGTGGTGTGTAGTGATGTGAGCATGCAGAGTCTAGTGTCCACTCCTCTGTGTAATGCCTGTGACCATCTGATACCACAAGTAGATCATCTTCCACCTGCTGTCCAACAATTGCACTCACTGATTCTAAGCCACTTCTTTCTCCCTTCTTGCTCTTCCATAGTGGACATTCTCGCTTGAAGTGCCCGAACTCGTTGCACTTGAAGCATTTCATCTCTTTCTTTCCCTTCCTGGACTTGGACCGCCCCTTGGACTTGCTTCTGCCTCTGCCTCTACCTGTCCTCTCCCCTACTGCCAAACCCCCCTGGAGAGCCCGATCTCTGGTCAACTTTTTCCTTTGCTCATTAGACCTCAGCATCGAGACCATGTCCTCATATTCCAGATTCTCCTTGCCGTAGAGCAGTGTAGTCACCAAAGAGTCATATGATCCTAGCAGCGAACACAAAAGCAACAGGAACTTATCCTTCTCATCCAGCTTCACCCCGATATTCATCAACTCCGTGCACAATTGATCGAACCTTTGAATGTGGCCAATCACATCAGATCCCTCCTGCATCCGAAGACTGTACAACCTCTTCTTCAGCATTAGCTTATTGCACATATTCTTCCCCATATACATGGTGTGCAACTTCGACCAAAGGCCCTTCGGGGTCTTTTCTTCCAACACTGAATACAACACTACATCCGCCAAACATCCTCTGACCATCGAGCATGCTTTCTTCTCCAATGATGCCCACTATCTATCTGTCATTCCCTCAGGCTTCTCATCCAAAGTCGGATCCAGATCTGCTTGCACCAGAAGATCCTCCACCCGGATTTTCCACATGGAAAAAATTTTTTTGCCATCAAACTTCTTGACATCGACCTTCATATTGCTGCCCATGACTGGATCCAAGCCAAACAAGTAATATAAAATCAAAAAGTGTAGAATATACCTTGATGGTACCTTGCTGAAAATTTTCAGCACTTGGGATCTTCAACTTCTTGTGCTTGGAACTGCTTCCTCAGCACTGTGGCTCTAATACCAACTATTTGAGCATGATCTCAGCTCCTCCCACGGACCTTGGGTGCAGCAGAACCAGCAACGAACAAATTTGGAGACTTCTGGACTCGATCCAAGGCCCTTGACGAAATTAGCCTGGTTGCTGTCTTCTTCGTCAGCCTTTCGTTCCAGATGAAGAATGCCTCCAAAATCACATCTAAAAAATCCAAGATCTGGTACCCAACTAGATCAGACCTGGACTGAGGTCCTCCAATTTGTAGATCTTGAATTAGGATATTCTAGATAGGGAAGAAGTTAGATGGAGACAGACCTTGCAGATCTATCCTGCTGCAGCCTTTCCTGTAGATCTGTTGATGGAGATCTCACCCGTGCCTCAAACGACCTCAGATCAACTCCAGATCTGAGAGGAACTTGTACCAACCTCTTCTCAAGAGATTTCAGATCTTGGACCTGGTGTTTGGATGGCTGCAAGAGAGGAGGGGAGCAATCTAGTTGGCGGCTGCAAGGAGGAAGGGGCTAGCATCTCCCTTCTTTCTTTCCTTATCTGGACCTGGCGACAAGAAACCCTAGGGTTTCTTGCTCCTGGGGCATGGAGGATGGCTGGAGAGAGAGGGAGAAGAGAGAGAGAGACTTGGGAGAAAGAGTCATCTATTACTTGGCTTCATCAAATCTATACAAGTACATGTATATATAAACACCGGGTCAAGTGACCCAAACCCAAAACTCCCTTGACCAACTCTATGGGAGATTAGGTTAACCCAAGCCCATGTACACCCATGACTTGACCTAATCTCACCTATCCTGGGTCCAGACCTGGCTCATAAAGAGTTGGTCCCTTGAGGTCCACATAACTTAGACCTCAAGAACTCAAAAGGCCCACAGCCTTTCAACCTAGGGCCCAACTAGCCCTAGAGCCTCCATGAAGCCCTCATGAATGATAGACCTTGGCCTTAGCCTTGGTCCCCTGGGTCTTGGGTACACCACTTGGATCATAACAATTTCAACCTTTCAAATCCATCACATGGATTATTTTGACTGAGATTTTACCAAATTGAAATACACTGATGCATTAATTCTTACTTATTCAGAGGGATCAATCCCATCTTGACTCATGCACCAACTTGATAAATACTTGACCGCACCTAGAAACCTTCTATCACTAAATTAGAAAATCAGATGGTCCGATACCAAAGTACAATGAGTTACTGACAAGTCACCATGGTGATCTCAAGTCGGAGGGATACTTATACCTATACCCTTCATGAGCTAGTCTTGACAGCAAAGTGCTCGATAATTGATCACGTTTGGTGTGAATATACTCCTACATTTCACCTGTATGCCATGCCAATATCTCCATACGTTTTGGTTAAAAGAACAACCATACCTATGGCACATAATGACTTATACTTGATATTGCTATCATCCTATTAACAGCATATCATTTGGTCGTGAACATATTTTAAGGACTAAACGACAAATCCTTCTTTATCGATTAAATATAGTTCTAAGGACTTCATCACAACATTGGAGTTCAAATAAGATGGACAAAAAGTGATGAGAAAGTCAAATAACTTTTATTAATAAAAATTTATATATAATTTGTAAATATGAGCATAATCATGAACAGACTGATGATTGACTTTAGGATACAATTTCCAACAACTCTCACTTGGACTAAAGCCAATCGGTACAGTATCATATACCCATCTTCAACTTGTGATCATCGAACTCTTTGATTTTGAGAGCTTTAGTAAATGGGTCAGCCAGGTTCTCCTTTTTATTGATTTTTTGAAGGTCGACGTCATCTCAATTCACGATCTTTCGGATAAGGTAGTTGCAATGTAGAATATATTTGGTACACTGATGGGACTTCGGCTCCTTGGCTTGAGCAATGACTCTAATGCTGTCGCTGTATAACAAGATTGACCATCAACAGAGAGTGCCACTTCGAGCTCGTCGATGAATTTTTAGAGCCACATAGTTTCCTTCGTAGCATCAGATATCGTGATATACTCCTCACAAATAGAGTCAGCCACAATGTACTACTTAAAATTTTTTCAACAGATTGCTCCACCATTCAAAGTAAAAATATATCCTGATACACTCTTGCTTTTGTCATAGTCTAATTGAAAGCTGGAGTCGGTGAACCCCACTAGTCTCAAGTCAGTTTCACCATAAGCAAGCCACTGATTCTTAATATTTCTCAAATACTTAAGGATAGTCTTTACAATCTTTCAATAATTTTCTCTTGGATCAGACTGATATCTACTTACTATCCTTAGTGAGTATGTCACGTCTGATCTTGTACATATTATGATGTATATTATAAAATCTACCACTGAAGCATATGAAATTTTACTCATATGCTCTCTCTTTTGAGGAGTTGTTGGATAATCCTTCTTCGAGAGAAAAATTTCATGGCCTATTCAGAGATAGCCTTTCTTGAAATTCTTCATACTAAATCGCTTCAGCATGGTGTCTATGTATGTGGACTGGGAGAATCCAAGCAACATTTTCGATCTATCTCTATAGATCTTCATCCCAAAGATGTAGGATGCTTTTCTCAGATCCTTCATAGAGAACTGAAACGATAACCAGACTTTTATTCCTTGTAATGCAGAGATGTCATTCTCGATTAAAAGAATGTCATCCATATATAGAATAAAAAATACAACTACAGAGTTTTTTATCCATTTGTAAATACAGGATTCTTTTCCATTTCTAACAAAGCCATATATTCTGATAACCTTATCAAAATGCATGTTCCAACTTCTAGATGCCTATTTCAATCCATAAATGGATCTTTGAAGCTTGCACACTTTGGACTCATCTGTGGATGTGAAATCTTCAGGCTGTATCATATACACCTCTTCTTTCAGCTCTCCATTTAGAAAAGCTATTTTAACATCCATTTGTCAAATTTCATAGTCCATATGTGCCACTATCGCAAACATAATTTAAATAGATTTGAACATTGCCACAGGATAAAATATCTCATCATAGTCAATACTATAATGCTGACGATAATCTTTGACAACCAAATGAGCTTTATAGGTCTTCACCTTCCTGTCTATGCCTCTCTTCCTTTTGAAGACCCATTTGCATCCTATGGGTTTAACCCTTTCAGGTGGTCAACAAATATCCATACATCATTGACCTTCATGGATTTCATTTCAGATTTCATGACTTCAAGCCATTTATCAGAGTCAAACCTCTGTATTGCATCCATATAGGTAAACGGATCATCATTGTTCTCATCAAGTTCAACAGGATCTCCATCTCTGACCAAGAAACCATAGTATCTATCTGGTTGACGAGATACTTTATCAGATCTCCTTAATGGTGCCTCTACAACAGGTTTCAGATTTGACATCATCAAATCCGGTTCTATGGGTTCACCAGATTGTGTTAGTTCTACTAGTTGAACTTCATCAAGTTCAACCTTAGAGGCATCAATTTCTTCCCCAAGAAATTCTTTTTCCAAAAAGACTGTCCTAAGGCTGACAAATACTTTTTGTTCATCCGCAAAATAGAAATAATATCACTTAGTTTCTTTGAGATATCTTATAAAAATATATTTATTAGACTTAGCTACGAGTTTATCTATTTTTAAATATTTGACATAAGTCGGACACCCCCAAACCTTGAGGTGAGAGAGCAGTGGCTTACATCCCATCTACATCTCATATGGTGTTTTACTTACATATTTACTAAGAATTATATTAAGTACATAGCAAGCCGACTCGAGTGCATATCTCTAAAAGAAGATCAGCAGACTAGAAAAGCCCATCATAGATTGAACCATATCCAATAGGATCCAATTTCTCCTTTCCAACACATCATTGTGTTGTGGCATTCTAGGAGATGTCTATTGAGAGAGAATCCCATTCTCCTCAAGATATGTCAAAAATTCATCAGAAAGGTATTCACCTTCTTGATCTGATCAAAGAGTTTTAATATTCTTTTCAGTTTGTTTCTCTACCTCATTACGAAATCATTCGAACATTTCAAACGATTCAGATTTATGTTTCATCAAGTAGACGTACCTATACCTAGATAGGTCATCTATGAACGTAATGAAATAGTAGTACCCTCCTTTGACAGGAGTGCTCATGGATCCATATACATCAGTATATACAAGACCCAGAACATCACTGGCTCATTTACTTTTTTTAGTAAAAGATGATTTGATCATCTTTTTAAGTAAGTAAGACTCACAGGTAGGCAATGATTCATATTTATTGTCATAAAAAATTTCTTCTTAAGCTAGCCTGTTCATCTTGTTCTTGTTGATATGACCTAGTCTATAATACCAAAGGTAGGCATCCGTGACATCAACTATTCTAAGGCATTTATTAGATATGTATATTATATTAGACCGTGATACTACATAAATACCATTGTTCAACTATCCATACATAATAGTAACACCATTTAAAATGATATCATAAAAGCTTTTCTTTATTAAAATTTTATAATTTGTGAAAACTAGGACAGAAATGATAATTTCTAAGAACAATAGAATGAGAATCGAATACAAGCTTGATAATTTCTAAAGCTAGAACTAGAACTGATCTTCCATCTTCAACATTCAGGAACTCTCACCGTTTCCAAATCTCTTACCAACCTAAAGTTCTTCTAATGAATTGCAAATGTTAATAGGACTACTAGTATCCAATATCCAGATCATTGTATTAAAAATTGAGAAGTTACAAAGTATTATCATATAAATACCTTGTTTAGCAATCGATTGCTTCTTCTTCTTCGGCCTGCTCGGGTCAAGGGAAGCTATATATTGAGGACAGTTCCTTTTCTAATGACTCTGCTTCCTGCATTAAAAGCACTCTGTCTGATTTTGGTCAACCTTGGACTTTGATTTTTAAGTCTGACTCCCAGCACTTTGCACTTTTTTATTTTTCTTTTTCTTCTCTTTCTTAAAGGAATGATGCCCATCCGAAGAAAATCCTCCCTCTACATTCACCATCTCCTTGTGGAGCTGATGATTGTTCTCAAAAGTCTATAGCAACTCCAATAGATTGTGATGGTTAACTATAGGCTTCATCATTTAGAAATGTTTAAGAAATGGTAGGTAGATTTGGATAGGGAGTTCAAGATCACATCCTTCCCAAGCTATGCATGCAAGAAAAAGCTGAGCTTGCTCAGACACTCGATCTGTTCGAGCATATACAATACATAATCGGTGATCGATGCTTCTCCCTCATTCGAGCATTAAAAATAGCACAACTGATCTTGTGCCGCTCAACATCATCGGGAGTACCAAAAGACTCTTTTAATATCTTGAGCATGTCTTCTAGCTGAGCTTCTTCAAATTTTTAGCTGAACTCATCATTCATGGCAGCCCGCATTATGCAAGATATCTTGGTGTGATCGTTGAGCCACTTTAAGTAAGTATCTCGAACCATACCACGAGCATTAGGAGTAGACTCCTTAGACATCGGATCTGTAATGACATACAAGATTCACTCGTACTCCAGGATAATTTTTAATTTTTGATACTAGCTATCGAAGTTGGATCCTACCAACTTTTTACTATCCAACAGTGATCAGAGCAACAAGTTTGAGGCCATGACTGCACAAAGAAAAATAAAATCTAATCAGTATATGAATTAATTAAGCTTAAAGATATAGACTTTAGTCTAAAAATTCTCTCACTATTTTATATGAATTGATAGCCTCTATCTCCAACTCGAGGTATTATCTTAATTCCTTAGTGAGTACTAGAATTCACATAGACTGCACACGAGCCCAACTTTGACTGGCTCACCCATGTGCATATATGGATAGGTTTTTTAACTAATTATTTTATCAAATAATTTTTAATAATTGATTTAGCCTCAGGTAACTTTTTAGTTGACTTTGATCTTCTCTGCAAGCCCTGATTAAGTCCAACCATTAACATGATCATACTTAAAAATCTAACTATCAAATAATTAGGCCCAACTTTGGTTGGCTAATCTAACCACTTGCCAGAGAGACTCAATTAAGTCATCATATTATGAATGATAATTTTAATAGCAAATGAGCACAAAGCCTTTGGGCCTCCAATGATCATCATACTAATGGATTCATTATCATCCAACTTAATAGGAGGCTATGATTTAGTTATTATCATAATTATCTCATTTTAGAGACCTAATAATTTAAAAGATTTAATTTATAAATAAGAGAAGAGAAGAGATTAATCAGTAAACTACAATCCTCCCACTAACTTTATCAAGTCATTGAATTGGATTAGGGTTATGCTGGTTGAAATGGTACCTAAATCAGTCACACTGATCAATCTTAATGGCATGGGTCAACTCAAATCACTTAGCGATCTAATCAAAATATAATCCACCAAATTATCCAAGTAAGTGAGATTGATGGAAGGATATGCTAAGCTTGCCTTAGTCACCATCAAAATGGCCAGATAAGCCACTGCTAATTAAAAACCACTGATCGAAATGCCAAACTTATCTTAGACACCAATAGGTTAATTCATTTCGATTTGACTAGCCTAACGACTCAAGTTCAACTACTGAGCCTCAAATTAAGATCCATTTGGTCGAATCAAAGATATGGACTTGACCATCTACAACTATTATATTAGTTCTAAAAAAAATTTTGATTTAATCTAATTCAAAATTTAGTTAGATTTAATCAATTTCTTTATATGATCTATTAATTCTTTAATTCTAACCTTAGGTCTAACCCAATTAAGAGGACCTGATTTGAGCTAACCCATGCCACCATATTTTATACAATATCATTAGATCTTAAACTACAATTCTAGATCTAATCGATTCTATATTTAATTCTTAATTAAGTTCAGCATCAACATGAATTTAGATTAAGCTTTTGAAACTATTTCTCATATAAATATTTTATATTAAATTATAAAATCTTTTTAGATCACATCTAAACTTTTATGATTTTAAATTAAAATAATTTTAATTATTAAGATTAGATGTTATTACTTTTCTTTGTAACTTGTATCACATAAAACAAATTCTAGGATTTTACAGAAAAGTAATTTTTTTTTTCACTTTCTACTTCATGGGACCTCACAGTAGCACTCCTACACACCATAAGAGCACCCTATTGAATGAGAGAAAAGGGTCATGTAATCCTATTTGCTCCTATGACTTGATGGTCTGATGATTACCCAATCCGAGTACTTTGCTACTCAGATCATCTAATCTAACATGTATAGGACTGATCAAAAATCAGATATAAAAATAAAACTTATTTAGATCTAATCTAAATAATATAAAATTAGATCTAAACACCTAAAAAATCATATCATAATGAATAAGACTCTGATATCAATTGAAGGAAACATTGACAGTTCTATGCATGTAATTTTAAAATTTTCACAATGGATATTGTTAGATTAAATGATTTAACCTATATTACATATACAAGATCTAATCTAAACTACCATGCTAAGATTTATGATATGATTAAATATGAGATTAAGATCTGAAAAATAAAAATCTGCATCGATCATATCCATGCTGCAGACTAGATCTAATCCTTAGATCCATCCAAACCTGATCTAACAAGTTCAGAACTTATTATCGAAGTGCAGGTTGCTGATCCCCACAAGTGTATCGCATGGATTGGAGTTTCTTCAGATTGCTCGCAGCCGTACAAAGATGTCCGACCTCTACAGATCATCCACACAAAGAACGGATACTGATCAAGCTCCTCGGGAGTGCTAGCTCGTAAAGATCTTTGAAGGCTGATCTTCTTCTCCTTCTTTTGATCTCTTGGATGCTTCAAAGGGGGAGGAATCAGTGGAGGAAGGGAAGAGAGGAGAGAGCTTTTGAGGAAAAACAAAATTTAGCAATCTCACATATGGGGCATCCAACTATTGGAACCCCTTTATATAGTTAGGCATTAGGGTTTTGGGTCAAGAGGGGGGGCACCAAAAAACTCCACACCATATCCATATGGGGCATCCCATATTTTGTCAATTTTTATGATGGTGTGAGAAAGAAATTAGATCTCTCTCATACCTTCCAAAAATTCCAATGCACATAAGGAAATAAGTTTTGGCGCCACCTATCTTTCCATACAAAATGGATCTCTTTCCTTCTTATCCCCTTATCCTTGATTCGGGTCGAATTCAAATTAGGAAAGAGATAAGATAAATAACTCATAAAGAGTGCTACCCACCCTATTTGTGCCATCCTTTCTCATGCCCAAAAAATCTCATGCAAAACCTCTTTTTATGTGTAGAAAATGGCATGGGTCCAGGGTATGCACAAGGGAGAGAGAGTCCCTACTGGCTGAGACTCTTCGTTTCTAATTTGATTCTAAATCAAATTAAATCTGGTTTAAATCCAATGAGAGAAAGAAATCTAATCTAATTAGGAATCCAATCATCTTAATAAATTTTTAATCCATTTAGGAATTAACTAAACTCAAGTCCTAATAAAATCAGAAACAAGTTTCTCTCATTATTAGGCTTGATCAAATCAAACACAATCTAAGTCAAACTGAATCCAATTCAATTAGACTTGATCCAAAACTCTTTGCTCAATCAAATTGAGTCAATTAGCAATTCAATTGCTAATAAATTCTCTATTAATAGTAGAGTCCCAGTCCAGTGGGACTCTCCTCTATAGTCCCAGTTCAGTGAGACTCTTCATTGGAGTCCCAATTCAATAGGATTCTTTAGCCATCCAATCAGAATGAATCTTCTAATATATGTGATGAATCTAAGCTGGTAGCATAGGAATAACTTTCTATACTAATCGATGTAACCATCTAACAACAGAATCCAACGTCCGGATAAGCCAAAAGATTGCAAAGCAACATTCTAGAACCTACGACGTATGGTTATTGTATAATTCATCTCTTGGACCTTAATGTTCAAGGTGACCTAGGGTTTAACTATCAACCCTAAATTAGTCGACCACATTGTATTTCAACTTTTTAAATTCATCACATGATTTATCTTGACTAAGATTTTACTAAATTGAAAGATACTGATGTATTAACTCCTACTTATTCAAAGGGGTCAATCTCATTTTGACTCAAGCACCGACTTGATAAATACTTGACTGTACCCAAAAATCTTTCATAACTGAATTAAAAATTTAGATGGTCTGGCATTAAAGCATAGTAAGTTGCTTACAAGTCACCTTGGTTATCTCAGATCGGAGGGACACTTATACCCATATCCCTCACGAGTTATTCTTGACAGTAGAGTGCTCGATAATTGGTTACGTTCAATGTAAGTGTACTCCTATATTCTATCTGCATGCTATATCAGTGTCTCCACACTCCTTGCTTAAGAAGACAATCAATTTATATGGTACACAATGATCTATACTTGATATTGCTATCATTCTATTAACAGTATATCATTTGATCACAAACATGTTTTAAGGACTAAATGATAAAACCTCTTTTATCGATTAAATATAGTCCTAAGGACTTCATCACAACACAGAAGTTTAAATAAAATGGATAAAATATGATGAAAAAATTAAATAATTTTTATTAATAAAAATTTATATATAATTTACAAATATGAGCACAATCGTCAAGAGGTTGACGATTGACTTTGGGACATAATTTTCAACAGAAGTGTGGTCAATAACTATTAGGTGAATCCACATAACTTAGAAATCAAGTCACTGTAACATGCTTAGAGAAGTATCTGGACAAAGAGTTATCCATGCATCTGTATGCATGTTATCAATAACTATTAGATGAGGTGCATGGCATCGGTTGGATCGTACCACCCACTAGAAATCTAATTATCGCGTTAGGATTTTTGCTTTCCACTCGAAGAGTGGAGAGATCCAAAAAATTATAGGAGTCATTGTTTGCTTCTTAAAGTTTTTAGAGCAAATATAAATTTAAAGTACAAAAGTCTAACTTGAATCTTTACTCTCATAGTTAAACCATGTCAGTTTCAAATCCTCTAGACCACATTCTTGAGTCCAATCATTTGATCGGAACTAATTATAAAAATTGATTTAGAAGTCTCAAGATTATCCTTACTTCTGAAAATTAGGTTATGTACTCGATCAGAAACCCTTAGTGTTATCAAATTGTCCTACTATTAAGCAAAGAACAACATATGAAAAGTGGATGGATGAAGATAGTCAAGTTGAGTACTATGTGCTGGCTTCCATGTCAAACAAGTTGCAAAGCCAGCATAAGCATATGCCCACTGCTAGGGCTATGATCACTCACCTACAAGAGTTGTATGGTGAGCAGAGCCACACAGCCTACTTTGAAGTATCCAAGATGAAAGAACAGTGACCTAAAAGCCAATTGCAAGTGTACTGCGATGAGATTTTTTTTTTATAATTTTTCAACTCATGCAATGATATTTATTATTTGATAATAAAATGAGGCATTGATTCATCATTTTAGCTGCATCTTATTATGTCTAAGATTATGATGAATCTCAAAGATTAGGACAATAGATTTAGGAGACATGAATGGGTCATGCTAGTGAGACCTAAAATCCTAAAGTCTTAATCTTAAATATTTCTAGTCATAAGAGCATTGAGTTGGAGATCAATATTTCAGATAGATTGGCACATCCTTTGTATGCTCGATGGAGAGGGTGGCTGATCTCACTAGCCACTTATGTGGAACACTGAAACAAAGATGTGGGTACTCATTTGAATATGAGTCCACTAAATTGACTCGACAATAGGAAACATCTTATGGAAGCCTTACTTGCATGTCAAAGATGGTTCTCTAAATGGAAGTTGTGCAAGTAATCCTTAGACCTGAGATCACCATGGTATCTTGTGCATGTAAACCTATATTTTGATTCATACCCTGGCATGTCATTAAGATTGTACGGGATGTTCTAGATATGATGGAGTGTGTATGAAGGTTATGAGTAGGTCAACATGGAATCGATCACTCTTAGTATGAGAAGATTACATCCTGTGTATTCTCATCCCTAGATGACTCAAAAAAAAAATTTTAGCTAAAAATAAGATAGAGATTAGAAAGAGTTTCTAATGCTTCATCATCAGAGTCATCATTGGTTAATAAAATATCGATATGAATATGTGTTTGAATTTGATATAATTTCATACTCATAGATATATTTGGGATGCAGAGATGATCGAAGGATTGAATTGCGCGGTAACTTGCCACTGAAGGATATATTTGATATTTTTATCAAATTTTATATCTTTTAAATAATTATAATATATTGCTAGACATCAATCTTAACTTGTAGATTTGATCAAATTAAAAAATTTAATTCGATCGCCAATTAGAAAGGATTCTAGTTGTTGAACTTGGTTAGCTCGATTGGATCTAAATCAGTTAGATTGAAATCTAATCAAATTTGGTCAACTTGCACTCAAACCTATTGCTAGCTAGATATGGAATCCAATGGATTACACACATATAAAAATTAATCAAGGACCCTTTTGATAAGATTGATTAAAATTTTGGATCCAATCAGAGTTCCTGGTAAGCATGCTAGCATGTGTAGAAACCCTAGCTCTTTTGGAGATCAATTTGATCTCATACCTTGCTAATTTGCTAACCCAATTTGGTGAGCAATTGGGTTAGGTCATGCCACTTGGGGGCAGCCCCAAAAGGGGCACCACATTTCAAGTTAACGCCAAAAATCAAGAGTCTTTTTTGTTAAGGACTCTTGGCATAATTTTAAAAAGAGCGCATGTGCTCTTTGGTTTGGCGTGCAGAAGGATCAAGAGTCCTTCTACTTTGGGTCTCTGACTCATATGGTATTAGATCAAAATCTTAACCACCTTGCATGCCTTTTATAGCATGAAAAATCCTTTGGATTGCATGTGGAATTTTTCCTGGGACCATGTTGCGCGCACGAGAGGTCATTTGGATGTGCAAAGAGATGCAAAGACTCCTTTTGGTTTAAGAAGTCTTAGGTGACACAATTATCTGATATTTTTCTTGATAAAGATCAAATTTAAATGTTGATTACATGTGATAAGTATGAAAAATTATCAAGTAAAGGAGAATTGCTTTTGATGCCCTTTTATTGGGCATGCTCGCACACGATAGAGATAGGACTCGTGCGTCTCTCAGCGATGAAGAGTCCTTCTGCTTTTTATAGTCCTATCCAAATGGGGCATCCCTTATCAATTTCCTTCCCATTTGAATCAAGGAATATGGGGCAAAGTTTCATGCTAATCTAAAAAAAGAAGAGTTGCCAATTGCATCTCTTTTTGGGCATGTGCGTGTGAGAGGGAAGTACTCGACGTATCACACCCTGATGAGTCTTTCTATTTGAAGACTCTCAAATAAGTGATATAAGGACTTGATATGGCTTTCTAAATAAACCATGTCTTCTCTATTGGCACCCCATCTGATGCTATAAATAACGATAGATGAATTGATCATTCAATTCTTACATCCCTTATCGACTCCCTCTCTTAAAACTCTAAGGTTTAGGACAAAGGCTTGTTCTTTTAAGACTAGCCTATTCCTAATAGCTCTAAGGGTTTAAAAGGTCTAGAAGAAGGTGGTCAGGTCTAGTGGATGATTCTGAGAAGTTCAGACTCAGGTCTAAAGGAAGGTCTGATCGACTGGTGGTTAGTCGAGTTTTAGGGGCTAGAACTCTTGAAGCAAGGTGAAGGAGGAGCGATGTCTTTGGTTCGATTTTCATATGGATCACCATTAGAGGATAAACACTTGGATATTTTATGAAAATTAAGATTAATACTACAGGTATTCTTCTTATCCAAGTTTACATAAATTATGCTTTGATTGTTACAGTCAAGAGTTCCTGGGCATTAGGGTTTCCGGTGCATCAGGTATTTTGAATGAAAAATTTAAACACCTAGCCCTTCCACTGTGCCATGAAAACCCAATAATGGTATCAGAGCTTACCTTAATTTATACAATCAAAGCTTAGAATATTATTTTGATTGTGATCAAGCTTGGATTTTTGGTTTGATTCAAGTCAGGTCAATGATTGAACCCAATTAAAATCCAAACCCTAATATGTCTTAGAGATAAGTTTTAGATACATAATATTAAATGCATGATGTATGTGTAGAATTTTTCTTTAATAGCCTAGTACTTGAATTGGGGTTCATCACCAGACCGTTTGGTTATAAGAGCAAGTAAGGTTCAAAGATCCTCCCTTCCTATTCTATGGGGTACTCTTATGGCATATAGGAGTGCCACTGTGATATCCTAAAAAGAATTGCAAAAAGAGTGTTTTATATTGATACATGCTTTTAGTACTTCATGCATATGATATGCTTAAGTTTCTATGTTATAATCATGTTGTATGATTATGATTTCATATCTTAGAGATATGATTAGATGCCATGATTAGTTGTTATGTTTATAAAGATACAACTATAATAGTGCATCATTGTGATTGGTTGAATTAGGATATGTATGAGACCATTAAAGCCCTCCTAAAAATTATATTAAGTCATAGTATTGTGAATCAGTAGCTGACTTATTTCTTGAATCGATTAATCACTTAGTGTCTAAGGAGTGTTTCAAAAGTGGTGCTCTTTTAATTGGTTCTATTTGCTGACCTAGTCAATTTATTGGTGTCTAAGAAAAGCAACAGAGGGATCCCCACTAATTTTAACATTTTTCTGATCAATTGGATTAGTTCAAATCTTGAATGAAAGTTACTCAATATTTTGAACACTACATATACCTTCCTTCATGCCTAGTCAATATCCTATCAAAATCATAGTAGGTTTGTTGTGATATCTACAAGGCTTGCTATGAGAATTGATGTGGGATTGTCTTGGTGTATATTATATGCTTTATGGCATATTTGGATGTATTGCTTTATTGTGATATCCACAAGGATAATATTTTTCAGATATAACTGTATGAAAATGAAGGGTCTAACTTAACTAGAAAATACTATAGTTTGTTGTGATATTCATAAGACTATGAGTATTTTTAGAGGCAAGGATTATGTTGAGAATTACATGAGATGTAATTGGATAAGTTTTTTTATCTTTAAACTCATTAAGGTTTGTTGTGATATCCATAAAGCTTCATTGAGTGATTAGGATCTCAACCCTATTAAGAAACTAGATTAAAGTTTCTCATTTACCATAGGAGAGGGCTATGGTATCTGACAAAATATTGAGAGACATAACCAGATTAAAAGATCTCACCTAGTTATGCATGTCAAAGATGAGTGATCTACTTATACTATTGTTCTTTATTTATATAGATTTAAATCTATATTATGGCTTCTTTATTTTCACTACATGAAATCATAAAAGAAAATATATTGACCAATCCAAACTATGTGGATTGGTTGAGGAACTTGCAAATTAGGTTCATACCGGAGAAGAACTCTGATGTTCTAGATATTTCTGACCTTGGATCGATCAGCAATAATATTTACAAAAATAAGAAGGCAAAAGATATCCCCATAGATATTATTAGTGGTAAATTTGGATATTGGGAGAATAATTGTAAGAATTATCTTGTAAGATTGAAGCAGCATGCAAGTATAGCACCAAAAGGTGTGTATATGATACAGACCTATTTTTTATTGAGTGGCTTAGACTCTGATACTTGGGTATTAGATACCGCCTGTGGAACTTATATTTGTAATTCATTATAGCGACTACACAATATCAAAGGTCTGAAAAGAGGTGATCTTGAGCTTTATGGTATAAGTGGAGAGTCCATTAGCGTAGAGGTAGTGAGAACCTATATGCTTGATTTATCCTTGGATAAAATTTTAGAATTAAAAGACTGTTATTACATATCAAAGGTCATTAGAAATATTATTTCTATACCTTTGTTATTAAAACAAGATTATGAAATAAGGCTAATGGGAAATGGATGCTCTATTTTTTTTTTCTAATAAATTTTATAGTAGTGATTATATTGATAACAATCTTTTAATTCTTATACTCAACAAAAATATTTTTTATATTGAAAGAAATATGAAAAGAAAGAAAGAATATGTGAATATCACATATCTCTAGTATTGCCATCTTGGTCATATTAATGAGTCAAGGATAAACAAGTTATATTAAAAAAAATTCTTTGACCCATATGATTATGAATCATTGGGAACCTATGAATCTTATCTCATGAATAAGATGATCGAGACTCCATTTTCTAGATATGGAGAGAGGACAAATGAGTTGTTAACCCTAGTACATACAGATGTATATGAGCCAATGATAACTCAGGCTAGAGGAGAATACTCTTATTTTATCACCTTTACGGATGATCTATCAAGATTTAGATATATGTATCTTATGAAACATAAATTTGAAACTTTTGATCAGTTCAAGGAGTATCAAAGTATCAAGATTCTTCGATCAAATCGAAAAAGAGAATACTTATCCAGTGAATTTGTTGATCATCTTAAAAGTAAAGGTATTCTCTCTGAATGGACCCCTCCTCACACACCTCAGTTAAATGGTATAGCAGAAAAGAAGAATCACACTTTGATGGATATGGTGTGGTCTATAATGTGCTTCATTGATCTCCCAATATCTTTCTGGAGATATATCCTAGAGATTGCCGCATATATTTTAAATAGAGTGCCTTCAAAGTCTGTGGCAGGCACATCATATAGGATATATGGAAGGGAAGGAAGCCTAATCTTAAACATCTTAAGATTTGGGACTGTCCTACTTATGTTAAAAATATTTTTGGATATAAGCTTAGTGTTAGATCAGACAGGTGTAGGTTTGTAGGATATTCTAAGAAAACTAATAGATACTACTTCTACTACCCTACCGAACAAAAGATATTTATTAGTAAGCATACCACTTTCTTGAAAAATGAATTCATCCAAGAAAGAGGCAGTGGGAGGAATATTGAACTTACAAAAGTTTAGAATCTACAAACCAATCCAGAAATACCTATGGTTGAACTACAAGAAGATCCTCAATCAAAAATATCCAAGGATGAGATACATCCACAATATACACCTCCTCTCTGAAGGTCAGATAGAGTGCATCAAGTACCTCTGAGATATGATTTTGTCATTGAGAGTGATAATTTGATCAACATCATTCAAGATGATGATCCACTGGCTTATTTAAAAGCTGTCATTAGTAGAGACTCAGACAGATAGCTGGAAGTCATGAAATCTGAGATGGACTTTGTGTATACCAACCAAGTGTGGACCTTGATTGATGCACCTAAGGGTGTGACCCCAATAGGGTGCTAGTGGGTCTTCAAGAAGAAGATCAGAGCAGATGGCTAAGTAAAAACCTACAAAGCTAGGTTGGTGGTGAGGATTTCAAACAAAGACAAAGAATTGACTATGATGAAATCTTCTCATCAGTAGCTATGCTCAAATCCATCTAAATTTTACTTGCTATAGCAGCATACTATGACTATGAAATCTGACAGATGGATGTCAAGACTGTTTTTCTTAACAGTAATCTTAAGGAAGAGGTCTATATAACTCAGTCAGAAAAATTTATCTCAAGTGAGAGGGTAAATCAAGTATGCAAGCTAAAGAAATCCATCTATGGAGTGAAACGGGCTTCGAGGAGTTAGAACATCTAATTTGATATGACAGTCAAAGAGTTTGACTTTATTAAAAATAAGGATGAATCATATGTATATAAGAAGATAAGTGAGAGTGCTGTAGTCTTCTTGGTTTTGTATGTCAATGACATACTGCTCATTGAGAATGATATCTCAATGATACAATCGATCAAGACTTGACTATCGAATAAGTTTTTCATGAAAGATTTGGATCAAACATCCTATATACTGGGTATAAATATCTATAGAGATAGATCTAAAAGGATGCTAGGCTTATCCCAGTCATAGTATATAGATCTTGTGTTAAAGAGATTTAATATGGAGACAAGTAAGAGAGGTTACCTGCCTACAGGTCATGGTATATGTCTCTCTAAAAAAATATATCCTAAGACACCAGAGAAAAAAAAGAGGATGAATGAAATCCCTTATGCTTCGGCTGTGGGATCAATAATGTATGCTATACTATGTATCAAAACTGATGTAGCCATGCCTTAGACATAGCTAGCAAATTTTAGGCTGATCCAGGAGAGGATCATTGAAAAGCTGCAAAAAATATTCTGAAGTACCTGAGAAAGACTAAAGATTTTTTTTTATATTTAGAGGAGGATCAAAATTGAAACTAGAGGGATATATAGATTCTAATTTTCAATCTGATCCAGATGATAGTAAGTCAATATCAGGGTACGTATTTATCCTAAATGGTGGGGCAGTGAATTGAAAGAGTTTCAAGTAGCAGATAGTAGCTGACTCAACCACTAAGGCAGAGTACATCACTGCTAGCGAAGCTGCTAAGAAAGCTATCTGAATGAAGAAGTTCATCATAGAATTAGGAGTCATTCTTAAGATTAAAGGATCAGTACCACTCTATTGCGATAACACTGGAGCCATTATTCAAGCTAAGAAATTTAGGTCTCATCAAAGATCCAAGCACATCCTTAAATGCTTCCATCTCGTTCAAAAAATTATAGAGAGACAAGATATTATCCTTAAACGAATTGACACAAAGAACACTATAATAGACCCGTTCACTAAGGCCATACCATAGTAGCTATTTGATCATCATCTTGACTATATGGGATTGAAATATAAAGATGATTGGCTTTAGTGCAAGTTGGAGATTGAAAGAAAAGTACCTTAAAAGCCAATCGCATGTATATTGCGATGGGATTTTTCTTTGTAGTTTTTCAACTCATGTAATGACATTTATTATTTGATAATAAAATGAGGTATTGATTCATTATTTTAACTGTATCTTATTATGTTTAAGATTATGATGAACTCTAAAAATTAGGACAATAATTTTAGGAGATATGAATGGATCATGCCAGTGAGACCTAAAATCTTAATCTTAAATATTTCTGATCATGGGAGCATTGAGTTGGAGATCAATATTCTGGATAGACTAGCATATTTTTTGCATGCTCGATGGAGAGGATGGCTGATCTCACTAGCCACTTGTATGAGATACAAATACAAAGATGTGGATGCTCATTTGGATATGAGTCTACTGAATTGACTCCACAACAGGGAACATCTTATAAAAGCCTTACTTGCATGTCAAAGATAGTTCTCTAAGTAGGTATTGTGCAAGTAATCTTTAGACCTGAGATCACCATAGTATCTTGTGCACATAAACCTATATTTTGATTCATATCCAGGCATGGCATTAAGATATGTACAGGATGTTTTGAATATGATAGAGTGTGTATGAAGGTTATGAGTAGATCAATATAGAATCGATCACTCTTAGTAAGAGGAGATCGCATCCTATGTATTCTCATCCCTAGATGACTCAGAAAAAATCTTTTGGCAAAAAGCAAGAAGGAGATTAGAAAGAGTTTCTAATGCTTCATCATCAGAGTCATCATTAGTTAATAGAGAATCGATATGAATATGTGTTTGAGTTTGACATGATTCCATACTCTTGACCATATTTGGGATGCAGGGATGATCGAATGATTGAATTACACGATAACTTGCCACTAAAGGTATATTTAATATTTTTATTAAATTTTATATCTTTTGGATAGTCATGATATATTGCTAGACATTAATCTTGACTTGTAAATTTGATCAAATTAAAGAGTTTAATTTGATCATCAATTAAAAAAGATTCTAATTGTTGAACTCGGGGTAGCCCAAATGGACCTAAATCGGTTAGATTGAAATCTAATAAAATTTGGTCAACTTATACTTGGACCTACTATTAGCTAGATGTAGAATCCAATAGGTCACACACATATAAAAATTGGCCAAGGATCTTTTTGATAAGGTTGATTGAAATTTTGGATCCAATCAAGGTTCCCGATAAGCATGCTAGCATGTGCGAAAATCCTAGCTCCTTAGGAGATTAATTTGATCTCATATCTTGCTAATTTGCTAACCCAATTTGGTGAGCAATTGGGTTAGGTCGTGCCACCTAGAGGCAGCTCAAAAAGGGGTGCCCCATTTCAAGTTAACGCCAAAAATCAAGAGCCCTTTTTGTTAAGGACTCTTGGCGTAATTTTAAGAAGAGCACATGCGCTCTTTAGTTTTGGCATGCAGAAGGACCAAGAGTCCTTCTGCTTTGGGTCTCTAACTCATATGGCATTAGATCAAAACCTTAACCACCTTGCATGCCTTTTATAGTATAAAAAATCCTTTGGATTGTGCATGGAATTTTTCCTGGAACCATGTTGCATGTGCGAGAGTTCTTTTGGACGCACGAAGAGATGCAAAGACTCCTTCTATTTTAAGGAGTCTTAGGCGATACAATTATCTGGTATTTTTCTTGATAAAGATTATATTTAAATGATGATTACATGTGATAAGTTTGGAAAATTTTCAGGTAATGGAGCATTGCTTTTGATGCCTTTTTACTGGGCATGCGCATGCGCAAAAGAGATAGGACTCGTGCATCTCTCTATAATGAAGAGTCCTTTTGCAATTTAAATTCCTATCCAAATGGGGCATCCCTTGCTGATTCCCTTCCCATTTGAATCAAGGAATACATGGCAAGGTTTCACACTAATCTAGAAATAGAAGAGATGCCACTTGCATCTCTTTCTAGGCATGCATGCGGGAGAGGGAAGTACTCAATGTATCACACCTTGATGAGTCTTTCTGTTTGAAGACTCTCAGATAAGTGATATGAGGACCTAATATGGCTTTGTAGATAAGCTGTGTCTTCTCTATTGGCACCCCATTTGCTGCTATAAATAGGAGATGGTAGATGAATTGATCATTCAATTCTTACATCCCTTATCCACTCCTTCTCTCCCGCTCTTAAAACTCTAGGGTTTAGGACAAAGGCTTGTTCTTTTAAGACAAACCTATTCTTAATAGCTCTAAAGGTTTAAGAGGTCTAGAAAAAGATGGTCAGGTCTAGTGGGTGGTTTTGAGAGGTTCAGACTTAGATCTGAAGGAAGGTCTGATCGACTGGTGGCTAGTCGAGTTCTAGGGGCTAGAACTCTTGAAGCAAGGTAAAGAAGGAGCACTGTCTTTGATGCGATTTTTATATGGATCACCATTGGAGGGTGGACACATGGATGTCTTGTGAAAATTAAGATTAGTGCTATAGGTATTCTTCTTATCCAAGTTTACATAAATTATGCTTTAATTGTTATAATCAAGGGTTCATGGGCATTAGGATTTCTGGTGCGTCAGGTGTTTTGAATGAAAAATTTAAATACCTAGCCCTTTCACTGCACCACTAAAACCCAACATAAGGGACTCTTCAATCTAAAGATGTACGAAGGATAGTCAGTCCATGAGCACTGTATGATAGTGATCAAGGATATTGAGGAGCTTGGGAAGCTCGGGCTTGATATGCAAAAGAAATTGTAGATAGATTTGATTCTTCAATCCCTTACGAGTTTATATAGTCAATTTATTATAAATTTTTATATGAACAAATTGGATTGCACCATACCCAAACAGGTCAACATGTTGGTCACTACTGAGGAAACCTTAAAGAGTTCAAGGGGTACTATTCTCACTGTGGAGCAGACTTCTTCATCCAAGAGAAAGTCTGACTGGAAGAAAAAGGATAAATTCACAAAAAAGAAGAAGAAAGAAAGCAAGCCAAAGAAGCACGTTCCAAAAAAGGATAAAGTAAAGAAAAAATATTTTCACTGTGATACTGAAGGCCACTAGAGAAGGAGCTGTCCTCTCTATCTGGAGAGCCTGAAGATCAAAAAGGATGACAAATCTTCAGAAGATATGCTCGTAGTTGAATCTAATCTTATAGTTTCTTCCACTTCTAGTTGGATATTGGACTCTGATTCGAGTACTCATATATGCACTTTAATGCAGGGACTAATAGAAAGTAAGAGATTAAGGGAAGGTGACATGATCCTTCAGATCGATAATAGAGCATAATGTTAGAAAACAGGCAGCTCAAAGTATGTATTTATTAAAATTTTTATCATAAAAATAATAGATTAAATAATTTAATCTCCTACACATACTTTAGATTAGATCTAAACTATTTTTTTAAGAATTTATGATATGAAAATAATATACATAAAAATTTAATTTAATAGAAAAGACTGCATCGATCATATCGATGCATTGAATCAGATATAATGATTAGATATGATCCGATGAGTTCAAAACTTATTACTTGATCATAGGTCGATGATCATCACTGCTGATGAATGTGGTAGGTAATCTTTTCTGATGCCGAATAGCCGTACAAAATATCCAGCCTCTACAGGTAGTCCACTCGAAGCTCCGAACAGATCATCCTTCTTGGGAGTGCTAACTTGTGTCGAAGGCTCTGAATGGCTGAAGATGACTCCTTTTTTCAGATTGAATGAACACCTCTGATTAGAAGATGGAGCTTTTTGAGGAGGAGATGGTGTGGAAGAAAAATAACAAAACTCTTTTGATTTTTCTTTCTCATAAGACTAAAACTAGGAAACCCTAGGAGCCCACCCTAGATCTCACGCCCAAAGGGGAACCTTCTTTCTCCTTTTCTCATGCACGAATGCCCACCTCTCTCTCTGATTTCTCATGCCCTCTCTGAGGTTCTCTCATGCCAAAAGTTTATCTGATGGGATGCATAAAGAAACACCCCTTCTTAAGGTGGCATCCCATCAAGATAAGGATAGAGTTTGATTTTTTTGGTTCAGGTTCAAATGGGGTTTGATCTTATCACCAATTCAAATCAGATTTGAATTCAATTTTGAACCAAACTCAATCCATATCTTAGGGACTCAAAAAGGTGGGTGAAAAAACTCAGATTGGTGCAAAAACATTCACACCAAAAATCATTTTTTGCATGATGAGAAAGGTGGTCGGCGGCTTGGAGTAGTCCAACAAAACTTGGACTCTTGGTTTCAATCTGATTTCAAACCAATTTGAACTCAAACTTGAACCAACCAAATTTTAATCCAAAGAGGATTAGAAGAAGGCATCACACACCTTCTGGGAAAGAGAAATTCTATGTGAAAACCACTTTCATGCTTGAAGAAAAGATGGGTGCAGTAAAAGGTGGCATAAGAGATTTTTTTGTTCCAATCGAATTCGAATTTGAATACATTTCTAATTAGGTTCTTGATCTAACCAAATTAGATTAGACTCAATTAGATTACCTAATCTAATTAGATAACAAATGGTCTCAATTAAATTTTAATCAAATCAAAATTAATCGAGCTCGAATCAGGAATCGAACATCTTTAGCAATTAGCTCATCTCATAACCTAATCGGGTTAAACCAAATTGAATCTAATTCAATTAGATTTAATCTAAATCTTAATGCTCAATCAAATTAAGCTAATTAGTAATCTAATCATCAATCAATCCTTTTTCAATTCATCAATAATTAGTGAATTAATTTATTATAATTTTTACATAAAGTTAATCATCAATCGAATTAACGGTTAAATCCTAGAATGATTCTTAATCATTGATCAACCACATGATCAGTCGAAATTTTTTTTTGAGTATGATCCTATAGGTTTGAACCTAAGTCAGTAGTATAAGAACAAACTTTCTATACCAATCAAAGTGACCATCTAGCAATGATACCCAATATCTGAATAAATCGAAAGATTATAAAGCAACATTCAAGAACCTATTGACATATGGTTACTGTATAATTCATCCCTTTGGCCCTAATGCTCAAGGTGACCTGGAGATAAATTATCAATTCCAAAATAGTCAGCCATATTATATTTCAACCTTTCAAATCCATCATATGGATTATCCTAATCAAGATTTTATTGAATTGAAACATATTGATGCATTAACTCCTACTTATTTGGAGGGATCAATTTCATCTTGACTCACACTAACTTCACAAGTACTTATCTTTACTCAAAAATCTTCCATCACTGAATTAAAAATTCAGATAGTCTAGCACCAAAGCATAACAAGTTGCTTGCAAGTCACCATGGTGATCTCAGATCGGAGAGACACTTATACTCATATCCTTTGCGAACTATTCTTGACAATAGAGTGCTTAACAGTTGGTCACTTTTAATAAGATGTACTCTTACGTCTCATTTGTAGGCCATACCAGTGTCTTCATACCTCTTGGTATGAGAACAACCAACATATATGATACACAATGATCTATACTCGATAATCACTATTATCCTAGTAATAGCGTATCATTTGATCATGAACTTATTTGAAGGACTAAATGATATATCCTTTTATCTCGATTAAGATAGTCCTAAGGACTTCATCACAATATTGAAGTTCATTAAGAAGATGTATACTAATTTATGATAAAAAAATTATATAATAATTAATTTATTAATTTATATATATTTACATAATAAACTCAACCATAAATAGACTGATGATTGGCTTTGAGACATAATTTTCAACAACTCCCACTTGGACTAAAGCCAATCATACAGATCGTATGCCCATCTTCAATATATGGTCTTGAAACTCTTTGATACTGAGGGCTTTTGTAAATGGATCAACCAAATTATTCTTTTCATCGATCTTCTGAAACTCGAAGTCACCTTGATCCATGATCTCCTAGATCAGGTGGTAGCGGTGCAAAATATGCTTGGTACACTGATGTGACTTTGGTTCCTTTGCTTGAGTAATGGCGCCAGTACTATCGTAGTACAATAAAATAGGGCCATCAAGGGAGGATACCACTTCGAGCTCATCGATGAACTTAATAGCCACACAACTTCTTTCACAGCATTAGATATCATGATGTATTCCACCTCGCAAGTAGAGTAAGCCATGATGTGCTGCTTAGAACTTTTCCAGCAGATTGCTCCATCATTCAGAATATAGATGTATCCCAACATGCTCTTGCTGTCGTCTTGATCGATTGAAAAGTAGAGTCTGTAAATCATACAAATTTTAAGTCAATTTCTCCATAAACAAGCTGCTGGTCCTTAGTATTTCTCAAATACTTAAGGATGATTTTTACAACCTTCCAATTGTTCTCCCCTGGATTAGACTGGTATCTGCTCACTACTCCTAATGAGTATGCCACATCTGGTCTTGTATATGTCATAGCATACATTATGGAATTTACTATCGAAGCATATGAAATCCTACTCATATGCTCCCTCTCTTGAGGAGTTATCGAAAAATCTCTCTTTAAGAATAATTCTATGGCCTATTGGAAGATAGCCCTTCTTAAAATTTTTCATGCTGAACCATTTTAGCATAATACCGATGTACATGGACTGAGACATGTTGGAGCACAATCCTGGCTCCTCCCACGGACCTTGGGTGCAGCAGAACCAGCAACGAATAGATCTGGAGTCTTCTAGACACGATCCAAGGCCCTTGACGAAATCAGCCTGGTTGCTGTCTTCTTCGTCAACCTTTTGTTCCAGATGAAGAACGCCTCTGAAACTACCTCTAAAAATTTCAAGATATGGTACCCAACTAGATCAGACCTGGATTGAGGTCTTTCAATTCATAGATCTTAAATTGGGATATTCTAGATAGGGAAGAAGATAGATGGAGATAGATCTCGCAGATCTGTCCTACTGCAGCCTTTCTTGTAGATCTGTTGATGGAGATCTCACCCGCACCTCAAACGACCTCAGATCAACTCCAGATCTAAGAGGAACTTGTACCAACCTCTTCTCAAGAGATTCCAGGTCCTAGACCTGGTGTTTGGGCACCTACAAGAGAGGAAGAGCAGATCTGGTAGGCGGCTGCAAGGGGGAAGGAGCTAGCGCCTCCCCTTCTTCTCTTTCCTTTTATGGACTGGCAGCAAGAAACCCTAGGGTTTCTTGTTCCTGGGGTGTGGAAGATTGCTGGAGAGAGATGGAGAAGAGAGAGAGAGACTTGGGAGAAAGAGTCATCTATATTCTTGGCTTCCTCAAACCTATACAAGTACATGTATATATAAACACTGGATCAAGTGACCCAAACCCAAAACTCCCTTGACCAACTCTATGGGAGATTAGGTTAACTCAAGCCCATGTACACCCATGACTCAACCTAATCTCACCTATCCTGGGCCCAGACCTGGCCCATAAAGAATTGGTCCCTTGAGGCCCACATAACCTAGACCTCAAGAACCCGAAAGGCCCACAGCCTTTCAACCTAGGGCCCAACTAGCCCTAGAGCCTCCATGAAGCCCTCATGAATGATGGACCTTGGCCTTAGCCTTGGTCCCCTGGGCCTTGGGCACACCACCTGGATCATAACAATCTTCACCTTGGTGTCCCAAGGCCTCAACCAGCTCCACTCTGTCCTTGCGACTGTAGACCCATTTGCAGCCAATGGGCCTCTTCCCCTATGGCAACTGCACCAATCGCCACGTCTGGTTCTTGTGGAGAGACCGCATCTCTTCGAACATCGTCTGGACCCATCACTCTCTATCCTGGCTCTCAATAGCCTCCTGATATGTATATGGGTCTCCATTCACTGTCACCAGGGCATATGATAGCATCTCCTCGAAGCCATATCGGTCCGGTTGCCTGATGGTCCTCTTGGGCTTGTGTAGGGCAACACCGATATCAGTCCTCGATCCAGCTCGCTCCTACTGGACCTCTCCACCTCGATCATCCATCCGAGTCCTCTCCACCTATGGAGACACCTTAGGTAGGTGCTCCACCTGAATGTCATGTCCTCCTGTAGTACCTGCAAGAGGCAAAATCAAAGAGGTAAGCTGTCCAGCAGCACCCTGCTGGACCTCCTCCTGCTCCTGCTACTCCTCCATGCCTGCTTGCCTCCGAAGGACTGACTCCTCATCAAAAGTCATATCCTGACTAATGATGATCTTCTTTTCCAAGGGATCCCACAGCCTGTATCCCTTGACTCCTCGCGGATAGCCTAGAAACATCGTCTTGAGTAATCTGGCGTCTAGCTTGCTCCGCTCACCAGCTCCAATGTGCACATAGGCCATGCACCCAAATACCCATAGATGGCCCAACCCAACTGTCCTCCCAGACCACACCTCCTCTGGAAGCCTGCCATCCAACCTGGTGTGAGGTGACCGATTGACCAAGTAATCGGCTGCATCAACTGTGTCAACCCAGAACGCCTTTGGAAGCCCTGCCTGCAGCCTCATGCATCGTGCCTTTTCCAGAAGTGTTCTGTTCATCCTCTCGGCCAGCCCATTCTGCTGTGAAGTTTCCCTAACTGAGAAGGGTCTCCTGATCCCACACTCCTCACAGTAGTCCTGAAACTCTCTGCTGGTGTACTCCCCGCCATTGTCTGACCTTAGACACTTCACGCTCCTCCCCTGCTCCTTCTCCACCTCCGCTCTCCAAATCTTGAACTTGGTGAAGACCTCTGACTTCTCTCTCTTGAAGTAAATCCAGAGTTTCTTTGAGAAATCATCAATCAGGGTCATGAAGTATCTGGCCCCATCCTAGCTAAAACTGGGGCTGGTCCCCACACATCCGTATGTACTAACTCCAGAGGGGCTGCACTACGGGCTGTACTGATGGTGAACTGAACTCTCCTCTGCTTTTCCATCTGGCAAGGCTCATAGATCTCCCCTGTAGCACCACCCTCCAGATCAGAGATGAGTCCTCTCCTGCTCAACTCCCTCAGCTCCCTGTCACCCATGTGGCCTAGGCGGTAGTGCCACATCCTGTAAGTCCCCTCCTGGTCCTGTGCTGCAACTGCTACATCAGACTCTCCGGTCACCACAGATCCCTTCATGCGATAGAGGTTATTGTCCAACCTCCTACCTCTCATCACCACCATAGCTCCATTGGAGATGTTCAGTACTCCACTTCTAGCCCTACTGCTGAAGCTGTATCCACTGCACTCCAAGTAGCCAAGTGATACCAGATTCTTTTCCAGCTCCGGGATGTGCTTTACATTTGTCAATATCCTCACAATCCCATCAAACATCCTCACCCTGACTGTCCCTATCCCAGCCACCTTGCAAGGATGATTGTCGCCTAGAGTCACTAATCTCTTATCTATCTTGGTGTATGTCACAAACCAAGACCTATGTGGTGTGTAGTGATGTGAGCACGCAGAGTCTAGTGTCCACTCCTCTGTGTAATGCCTGTGACCATCTGATACCACAAGTAGATCATCCTCTACCTGCTGCCCAGCAACTGCACTCACTAATTCTGAGCCACTTCTTTCTCCCTTCTTGCTCTTCCATAGTGGACATTCTCACTTGAAGTGCCCGAACTCGTTGCACTTGAAGCATTTCACCTCTTTCTTTTCCTTCCTGGACTTGGACCGCCCCCTGGACTTGCTTCTGCCTCTGCCTCCACCTGTCCTCTCCCCTACTGCCAAACCATCCTAGGGAGCCCGATCTCTGATCAACTTTTCCCTCTGCTCATTAGACCTCAGCACAGAGACCATGTCCTCATACTCCAGAGTCTCCTTGCCGTAGAGCAGTGTAGTTACCAAAGAATCATATGATCCGGGCAGCGAACATAGAAGCAACAGGGACTTGTCCTCCTCATCCAGCTTCATCCTGATATTCACCAACTCTGTGCACAACTGGTCGAACCTCTGAATGTGGCCAATCACATCAGATCCCTCCTGCATTCAAAGACTGTACAATCTCTTCTTCAGCATCAGCTTGTTGCACATATTCTTCCCCATATACATGGTGTGCAACTTTGACCAAAGGCCCTTCGGGGTCTTTTCTTCCAGCATCGAATACAATGCCGCATCCGCCAAACATCCTCTAATCACCGAGCATGCTTTCTTCTCCAACAATGCCCACTGTCTATCTGTCATTCCCTCAAGCTTCTCATCCAAAGCCTGATCCAGATCTGCTTGCACCAGAAGATCCTCCACCCAGATTATCCACATGAAAAAATTTCCCTTGCCATCAAACTTCTCGAACTCGACCTTCATATTGCTGCCCATGACTGGATCCAAGCCAAACAAGCAATATAAAATCAAGAAGTGTAGAATATACCTTGATGGTACCTTGCTGAAAATTTTCAGCACTCGGGATCTTCAACTTCTCATGCTTGGAACCACTTCCTCACCACCGTGCCTCTGATACAAACTATTGGGGCACAATCTTGGCTCCTCCCACAGACCTTGGGTGCAGCAGAACCAGCAACGAATAGATCTGGAGTCTTCTGGACACGATCCAAGGCCCTTGACGAAATTAGCCTGGTTGCTGTCTTCTTCGTTAGCCTTTCGTTCCAGATGAAGAACGCCTTTGAAACTACCTCAAAAAAATCCAAGATCTGGTACCCAACCATATCAGACCTGGATTGAGGTCCTCCAATTCATAAATGTCAAATTGGGGTATTTTAGATAGGGAAGAAGATAGATGGTGACAGACCTCGCAGATCTATCCTGCTGCAGCCTTTCTTGTAGATCTGTTGATGGAGATCTCATCCGTGCCTCAAACGACCTCAGATCAACTCCAGATCTGAGAGGGACTTGTACCAACCACTTCTCAAAAGATTCCAAGTCTTGGACCTAGTGTTTGGGTGCCTGCAAGAGAGGGAGAGCAGATCTAGTAGGCAGCTGCAAGGGGGAAGGGGCTAGCGCCTCCCCTTCTTCTCTTTCCTTTTATGGACTGGCGGCAAGAAACCCTAGGGTTTCTTGCTCCTGAGGTGTGAAAGATTGCTGGAGAGAGAGGGAGAAGAGAGAGAGAGACTTGAGAGAAAGAGTCGTCTATATTCTTGGCTTCCTTAAACCTATACAAGTACGTGTATATATAAACACTGGATCAAGTGACCCAAACCCAAAACTTCCTTGACCAACTCTATGGGAGATTAGGTTAACCCAAGCCCATGTACACCCATGACTCGACCTAATCTCACCTATCCTGGGCTCAGACCTGGCCCATAAAGAGTTGGTCCCTTGAGGCCCACATAATCTAGACCTCAAGAACCCGAAAGGCCCACAGCCTTTCAACCTAGGGCCCAACTAGCCCTATAGCCTCCATGAAGCCCTCATGAATGATGGACCTTGGCCTTAGCCTTAGTCCCCTGAGCCTTGGGCACACCACCTGGATCATAACAAGACAATCCAAGCATCCTTTTAGATCTATCTCTATAGATCTTCATCTCAAGGATATAAGATGCTTCTCCCATGTCCTTCATGGAGAACTGAGATGATAGCCAAATCTTTATTCTTTATAATATAAGAATATTATTTTTGATTAAGAGAATATCATCCATGTACAGAATAAGAAATACTATCACAGAATTGTTAATCCATCTATATATATAGGGTTGTTCTTCATTCCTAACGAATCCATACATTCTGATCACTTTATCAAATTGCATATTTCAACTCCTACTTGCTTGCTTCAATCTATAAATGGATCTCTGAAGCTTGCATACTTTAGACTCATCTGTGGATGTGAAATCTTCAAGTTGTATCATATACACCTCTTCTTCCACCTCACCATTGAGGAAAGCTATTTTCACATCTATTTGTCAGATTTCATAGTCTAGATGTGCAGCTATCGTGAGTATGATCTGATTAGACTTTGCATTACCACAAAGGAGAAGGTCTCATCATCATCAATATCATAACATTGACGATACACTTTGACAACTAGATGGACTTTATAGGTCTCCACCTTTCCATCTATGCCTCTATTCCTCTTGAAGATTTACTTACACCCTATGGATTTTACCTCTTCAGTTGGGTTAACAAATGTCCATACATCATTGACTTTCATAGAATTCATTTTGGACTTCATGGCTTCTAGCTATTTATCAGAGTCAGACCTCTGCATTGCATCCATGTAAAAAATTGGATCCTCATTGTTCTAATCGAGTTCAACAGGATCTCCATCTCGGATCAAGAAACTTTAGTATCTATCCGATGTGCATGATACTCTATTGGATCTTCTTAATGGTGCATCAATAATAGGTTCTTGATTTGATTCGATCAAATCAGATTCTGTGGATTCACTAGATTGTGTCGATTTTTTTACTCATCGAACTTCTTCAAGCTCGATTTTAGTACTAATTTCTTCACTAAAAAATATTTTTTCTAAAAAATATGCTTTATTACTCACAAACACTTTCTGTTCATCAGCAAGATAGAAATAATACCTCTTGATTTCTTTCGAATACCCTATGAAGATACACTTGTCAGACCTAGGTCCTAATTTGTCTGTTTTTAAATATCTGTCATAAGTCAAACACCCCCAAACCCTAAGATGTGAGAGTACTAATTTATGCCTAGTCCATATCTCATGTGATATTTTATTCACAGATTTACTTGAAATTCTATTAAGTACATGGCAAGCCGACTCGAGTATATATCTCCAAAAAGAGATTAACAGACTTGAAAACCCTATCATGGGTCAAACCATGTCCAACAAGATTTGATTCTTCCTTTTTGAGATGTCATTGTACTATGGCATTCTAGGAGGTGTTCATTGTGAGAGAATCTCATTCTCTTCTGTCAAAAATTCACTAGATAGATATTCACCTCCTTGATTAGATTGAAGAGTTTTAAAACTTTTTTCAATTTATTTCTCTACCTTACTATGAAAGTGTTTGAATATTTCAAATGATTCAGACTTGTTTTGTTGGGAATTATATCCTAAAACCAATCGTGTGATGATTAAGTTCATTCTTGTATATGAATTATTGATTATTGAAAAAAAGTTATTCTGATAATTTTTATGATAAAGTTACATCTTTCTTAAACTCTTGTACTGTTATGAAGTCCTTAGAACTATGCTAGTGTGCGATAAAGAGAAGATTTATTGTATAGTTCTTAAACATATTCGTGATCAAATGATACGTCATTATAGGACAATGATATTTATCGAGTGAAAATCATTGTGTGCCATATGGTTTGGTTGTCCTCTTAATCAAGGAGTGTGGTGACACTGGTATGGCATACAGGTGAGATGTAAGGGTACATCATCACTGAATAAGTGACTCACTTACTAAGCATTCTACTATTAAGAGCTGCTCGCAAAACACATGGGTATAAGTGTTCTTCAGACCTGAGATCATCATAGTGACTTGCAAGCAACTTACTATGCTTTGGTGCTAGATTATCTGGATTTCTATTGCAGTGACGGAAGACTACTGGTTACAGTCAAGTACTTGCAAAGTCTGTGTGTGGATCAAGATGGGATTGACCCCTCCAGATTATTGGAGATGATGTATTACTGTATTTTAATTTAGGAAAGCCTTGGTTAGGGTAATCCATGAGATAGATTTGAAAGGTTGAAATACAATGCAGATGAAGCAATCTCAGTTGATAGTTAATCTGAGACCATCCTAGAGCATTCAGAGTCAAAAAGATGAATTATGCGGTAACCATGTGCATGGATTCTAAAATTTTTTTTATGATAATTTGACCTATCTCGATGTCAGAAATCATTGCTAGATGGTATCTCGATTAGTGCAGAAATTGGTTCCTATACTACCGGCTTAGTGTTTGAACCTATGGAGTCACGCACACAAGTAAGATAAAGTAGGAAGAAATTGGCCTATGTTTATATATCTAATTTGGAAGTACATGATTTGATTGAACATATAAGCTAGCTTGATTAAAAATTAAGTTATGGGTTAAATAGAATGGAAGAGTTGACTGTCTAGCTAGCACTACACATGAGGTTCAAGTTCGATCTCGGGGATGAACAGTTTCTGATTCATGATCCATGGAGCATATGAAGATTGGATTTAAGTATTGATTAATTTTAGATTAGATTTGAATTAATTAATCTTAATTGAATTCAAAATCTAAGTTATACTTGGTATAAAAATCTTAAAGAGTTTGGGATTGATAGCCTTTCAAAATTGATTCGAACCAGCTTCGAATTGAATTCTAATCAGACTCATTTTTGATGAGATATGAATATTTTTTCTTGCATTGAGATTTCCCTCCATTATAGGCTGACTAATACTTGGAGCTTTGCTCATTTGGGGCATTCCATGTGGGTGAGGGAGTGGGTGCAAATTGATTGTCATATGTGATGGCAATTCTATCTCTTGTAGGAATCCTTCTTTCACGAGTATTGGACTGATTCAAATCATATTTGAATTAGGACTCCTTTACTTATTAGATCATAAAAATTATCTATAAATATAGAGAGTTTCTATCTATAGATGCATAGCATACAAATCAGATCGAGAGAGGAGAGGAAGAGAGAGAGAGGCGTGAGAGGAGAGAGAGGTCCCTTCTTCCCCCTTACCCTCTCCTCTTGTTGCCGTCCCTCTTCCCTTGGGCATGGATCCATCTTGGGCATCCCACCTGTTGATGTGAGGTGTCATACCCGTATATCTCATCCCTCGATTGATTGAGTTGCAAAGGCAATTGGATTGGAGTTCATCCTTCCTGCGATGTCTGATATGCATGCGAAGTAAAGGGTCTGTACATCCAGGCCTCCACAGAGATTTATATCAAATAATTTGAGATTTGATCTTTGGTTCTCTTACTAATCAGGTAAGAATTTGATTCTTAATCATATAGATGAATAAAAAAATTTTAGATACAACTTGGGCTTTTCGAGCAAAAACAGTTTCTTTCCCTTCGATTGGTATCAGAGCAGGTCTGAAATATATGCATGCATAATAAAATTTTTTGAGATTAATTATATAATATATAATTAAATTTTTTTATAAAATATTAAATATAATTTAAATCTATTTATATAAAATTTTTTATCTAATTTTGATTAGATTAGAGGTGTCTAATCAATAGTTGATTGAGGTTGTTATAAGTCTATTATAACATAATTCTGTTGTTGCTGAATTTTTGATCGAATAACAACATCAATTAAAATTTATTTTAAATTTATTTTAATAAAATTTTAATATTATTTTTTTTTTATGAAGTGTTGTTTATTTTAGATCTGAATTGAATCCATTTTGATGGATATTTAGATCTGAATCCTATCAAAATTCAGCACTGTACGAAAATAGATTTTTCCAAAAATTTATTCCTTATGCATTCATATTTGCATCTAATTAATTTTCTATATGATATCAAACCTAAAATTAATATTTTATAATCAATATAAGATATGTTTCAGATCTGATATGATGCATATGATACATAAAATCTAATTAGATTAGATGAAGAACATAATTGATAAGATCAAGGATATATTTATGACATAAAATAATTTTATCAATAATTGCATGTTGATGTAATTATATATGAAATTAAATTTTAGATCTTAGTATTCTAGTACTCAGATTGATGAGATCATCAAATCATTCGATTATAGGAGATTGAAGAGATTAATCTCTTTTTTACTTATTCGATGGGTTCTTTTATGACGTGTAGGGGTGTCATTATGATCCAATTTTATGAAGAAGAAAAATGAATAGATTTTTATGTATTATTTTGATCATAAATATATTTAGATTAGATCTAAAATAATTTATAATTTATTATAATAAAATAAAATTTAGATATAAAATTATTTTAGATCTGAATTGCATATTACATATGATGTAATCGGTATTGATTTAAAGATTGTCATGATACATGAGATGTATGTATGAAGTTTAGATCATATCTATATATGTTTAATTATTAAATATATTATAAAAATTTATTTTCATATGTTAAAATATATGGTATGCTTCACTTGAAATCCTTGTAGAATAGTTCTACAGACTGAAATACATGTTTCAAACACTTAATTATAAATTAAGTTTTAAATGATCTAGATTTGAGAATTGAAGATCATTAAGACATCATATAAAATGATGGGCAAAGGATTAGCATGAATCAAGTCCTTCTAATGGGTTAGACCTAGGGTTAGAAATATATATGAACCATGTAGAGAACTTGATTAAATCTAATCAAGTATTGAATTAGATCATGTCAGTATTTCTCTAAATGAATCTCAATAGTTGTAGTTTGATCAAGTCCATGTGTTTGACACTAATAAATTGATCATGATCACGGCTCCATGGTTGAGCCTGAATCTTTTGGTGAACCAAATCTAATCTAATTAATCAGTTGGTGTCTAAGATAAGTTTGGCAGATTCGATCAAGTGATTTTTAATTGAGAGCTATTCACCTAGATGCGTCTATGGTGAGTTCAGAGCATGTCTCTCCCATTGATGTCACTTATCTGGCCAATATGGTAGATTATATTTTGATTAAGTCACTAGTCGATTCGTGCAGATCCATACCATTAAGGTAAATCAATGTGACTGATTTTGGTATCTTTAGACCAGCTTGTGTCTAATCCTTTACATGACTTGGTGAAGTCAGTGGAAGGATTTGTAGCTTGTAGGTCGACTTCTTCTCTTATTTTCAGATCAATGAAATCAAATATTCTAAATTATTAGGTCCATAAAGTGATAAAATTATGAGATCACTTGGTCATTGTCTCCCATTAAGGTGCATGATAATGAGTTTAATATTTTAAATAGGCATTGGAGGCATCGCACGTCTGGTGTCTATTACGTATTAAAATTGTCATTCATCATATGACCATCATGATGTACCTTCAGATCAATGCACAGGTTGGCCGAGCCACACTCAGGCCTAGACATCCATTTGTTGGATGCACTTGGTGTGTCATGTTAATAGTTAGACCTAATCAAAATTTTCAGTGGAGGCACCATACGCCTACTAAAGGAAAGTCTGGGGCAAACTTATTGCTAAAAGTTGTTTGGAAAAATAATTAGTTATGAACCTATCCATGGATGCATTAAGATTGGCCGAGCCATCCAAGGAGTTTCATTTTTAAACAAATTAGGCTCCCACTATTTTCTCAGATCCCTACACTCTCAAGGTAGAGATGTGAAAATCTCCATGATTAGTGATTTCTAGTGGGTGGTGCAGTCTCACCGACTGGCTCACCACCTCACCTAACAGTTATTGGTGATGGGTCAACCGATGAGTGGACAATTCTTTGTCCAATGATTCTCTAATCATGGTGCACCCAAAACTTGATCTCTAATTCATGAAGCTCACCATGCCCGAAATATTACTCCAATCCTTAATTAAGTCAAACCCACTATTTGCACGAACTAGATTCCTGATTGGGTCCCTCATCGTATCTGAAATATTGAGCCCAACCCATCCTCTAATTCATAGCATCCAATGCCTAATGGACATGGTTGCATTTTTCTGATGCAACTGAGCCACTGTATCCAGCCGAGAACAATCAACCATGGGAAGAGCCCGCACATCCACAATGGTGGAAGATCTAGACATAATATTTTCTTAGGGAGATTTGATTTAGGTCTCTTTAAACTTTGCTTGACATAGTCATAACAATTACGACTAATCTAGCGACATGGGTTAGCTCAAATTGTTAGCCACCTCTAATCAAAACTGGGTTGACACATATGGCCAGGTAAGTGAGATCGATGGAAGAGATATGCCATTAACTTGACAAGAACGCATTCGAGTCAGGTATCTCCCAATTAAAAACCATTCGGTTGCATCTTCCCAACTTACCTTAGACACCAAATTATCGAACCAGAACTAATTGGGTTAGCCTACAATCCAGGCTCTAACCACTGAGCCAAATTAGGTCTTAACTTGATCGAGTCACATTTAAATGTGATTCAACCTTGACCCAGACTTAATTCTATTAGGCTGGTCAATTATTAGCTTTCATGATTCTACCTAACCAACTGTTGATTCAGTTTGATCAACCGCTAGACCTAATTGAGCTATCCAAGCCCGAACCCAATTTTATGAAAATGACTTAGATCTGAAATTTTCAATTTTAGACCTAATTTAATTTTATAAGCTTAATTCATTAATTAAGTCTTGGGTTCATAAAAAAAATATGTAAAATAAATCCTAAGATTTCAGGATCTAGGATTTTGCAGAAAAGTAAGTTTTGATTTCTGATTAAGGACGAACGCGCATAAGAACACCCCATTGAATAGGAGGAGAGGGCCTTTAAACCCTACTTTGTTCTTAAGATCGGACGGCCATGAGGAACACCTTAATCAGAAATATAAATTTAACTACAAAACTAGTTAGATCTAAATTTACATATCACATATACAATTTAAGATCTAACTAATACATGCTTTGCATACTTCTCATGTATCAAAAATTGATCTAATTAATATGCTTTCAGATTTAATACATCACATGTAATATCTAAAAAATAAAATTTAAATTAAACTATTCAACATAAAATTTATTCTAGATAGTTACTAGAACAATTCTATAACTAGTCTAGGCATGTAACAGATCAATCTTATGTATTATCCAAATTTTTATTTTCTATTTTTGATCTGAATATATAATATTTATATTATCAAAATAAAAAAGTAAATTAGATCTAAATTATATTTTAATCATATTAAAATATAAACTTATAAGACTATTCATAGATCAAAACTATTCCTAGTCTAGTCATGCATCTCATGCATGTTAGATCTTTTCAAATTAATTTTAAATATTTTGATTTTAAATTCTATCATATCTGATGTAACATCTAAAATTCTTTAATATCAAATAAATTAAAATTAAAATCAGATCTAAATTAGATCTGAAACTGAGCCATGAACCTAGCTCTGATACCAGTTGAAGGAAAAACCGCCTTTTTCCTTGTAGGATCTTTCAGATTTCATCAAATCTGGGGTGGAATAATTTTAAAAAAAAATTATCTTATATTTATTTCAAATCTAAATCTCTAGATCTAATTTTATTATCTAATATTAATTGAAAAATAAATCTAAAATATGAGAAAACATGAAATACCTCAAGGGTAATCTGATTACCCTGTAGATGATCGCAGCAAGACTGAGGTTCTGATTTAGCCACGCAATCGCCTGACCTCTACCAGTATCTACTCAAGCAGGATCTAGATCATTTTCTTCTCACAAATCTATGCTCCAAAAATCAAAATTAAATCTGATCAAAAAGATCTTCAAAAGTCTTCCTGAAGTTGGAGCAGCAGCCTGTCGAAGAAGTCCTGTAGCCTTCCTGTTCAAGGTGTCACCACGCCTTGATCCTTCACCAGATGGATGCCCAACCTTTTGGGCATGAAGAGGGGAGAGGGAGCACCAGGGAGGACATAGAGAAGAGGAGGGGTGGCTAGCTTTTGCTGAGTAGGGAGCAGAATTACCAAACCCTAGGCGCAGATAGGGTTTATATAGACCCTGCTGTGCTGTGCAGTGCCACATCATTCGACCAATCAGAAAATTTTATTTAATCCAGAAAAATTTTGATTGGTGGAGTGATGTCATCTGATCACATCATATAAGAACCTCACCCTCTCTCCTAGAGTTGGCACCAACATTGGATAAGCACAAGGGAGATGGTGCCCAAGAGTCCATGTTGATCAAGACTCTCCATCCTTATCCACTTGGGGCGCCCACTTTAATCCAATTGGGCTCACATCATAATCTGATTATGGCATCCAATTTAATATAAATTTGGCATGTGGACACTCCACAAAAATCCTCCAATGAGCTCTTGTCATGTGGCCTTCAGTTTAAGACCCATATGTCAACATTTGATAGATGTCCTAAAATAAAAATGGCAGGTGACAGAAATTAGCAGGTGTTGTCTTAAATTCATCTCATGAATTAAGACAAGATTTTTCTAAGCTGGACAAGCTTCATTTAGACTGAGAAAAATCTTCTCAAGATTCTCTGGGTGAGTCAAATCACATTTGGCTCAGTCGAGATAAAAAGATTACACGAGGAGAAAGTTAGGCTCAATCGTGTTCTAGTATGATTTCCTTGAACCTAATTGGATCTAATCCAAATCAATTGGGCTAGCCCAATTGATGACATCCAGATCCTAACCCTTGTTAGTGTGACCCAGTTAGGTTCAATTCTATATGGTAATGAGATATGTCATGATCTCATCATCGACATCATCGAAACTCCTTTCGATGGACCAGAACTCTTCTGATTCAGACAATTAGAATGATCGATCATCAAGATCATTCTAATTACTCCCAGAATCCATCAGTGACACCTAGCAGTATATAGTGGCAACCCATCAGAACTAAAGATGAACCTCTCGATGCATCTACCAATGTGATTGAGTTCCTCTATCATGATTTCCGACTGAATTAGGGTTAAGGTGAACTCGTCAAACCTAACATCAGTCATATGAATCAATCGATCGATCTGAGTCTGATGTGAAACCCCAATGGAAAATTTTTTTCCATTATTTCAGTCTGCCATGGCCATGGACTTAAGGACTCGATCTTTCGATCATCATAGGACTACTCCTTTCATCAACCGAGGTTGATAGATCCCATCTTGGTGTGACCTAGTTCCTACAATGAATATGCTACAACCAACATACACCTCAGGGTTTCGAATGGCTAGGAGATCGAGTTATGGTGCAGTCAAACCATAACATACTCAAGGTGAACTATCGATGCACCTCAGATCAAAGAACTAGACACACAACTACAGCATCGAGCTAGTCATTGACAAGAAGGTAGACTTCTTTATGACTACTCGAGGTGGTCATGCTCAGTACTCTCGTTCTCAATGAATACCTATACTCTTGCTTCGATGTCTCCACACCGTAGACTCAAGACACATCTACCTTAAGAAAGCGATCATACACCAACCTTCCGAATCGACCACCATCCTCATGATGATCCTATGGTCAGGAGCTGTTTATGAGTTAGTTATGTAAATTCATGCCTTAAATTATCAACTCTTGAAAATATGAATTGACATTCCTACTAACTCAAAGGATGTATCATAGACATAATGTATACAATGTGATAGAAGAATAACCCATTTATTGATTTATAGTCAAAATTATAAATTTTTTCTTAGATTTGTACAGGAATATATCAGCCAATCTGGCATCTAGGGCACACATCTAACAAACTCCAACTTGACCTAATGTCAATTGGCTACATATCTAAGTCTCATCTTTTCAAGGTGGGCTTCGATCTTTTGCTGGCCTAATGGCTTTGTTAGCAGCTCTGCCACATTGTCTATGGAATCGACTCTCTTAACCTCGACATAACCTTTTTCGAGGTAATCACAGATCAGTTGGAATCATCGCTCGATATACTTGGACTTCTGGTGAGATCTTGGCTCTTTAGCTAGGGCTATGGCGCCATTATTGTCGCAATAAAGAGAGATGGCATCCGATGACATCACTCCAAGCTCCGTGGCAAACTTCTTATACCAGAATGCCTCCTTCACAGCTTTCGATGCAGCAATATACTCTGCCTCCATGGTGGAATCAGCAATCACCATCTGCTTGAAACACTTCCAGCTAACTGCACCACCATTGCAAATGAATAGACTCCTAGATGTCGACTTTCGATCATCTATATCAAACATAAAGTCTGAGTCTGTATATCCTTGAATCTGCAGTTCTCCATTCCCAAAGACTAGAAACATATCCTTAGTCTTTCTCAAGTACTTAAGGATATATTTCACAGAAGTCCAGTGCTCTTCATCTGGATTCGACTGATATCTGCTTGTGACACTCACAGCATGGGCTATATCAGGTCGTGTACATAGCATGGCATACATGAGGCTTCCTATTGTTGAAGCATAAGGGATCTTGCTCATGCGTTCAATCTCTTCAGGTGTGCTAGGGCACATCTACTTGGAGAGATGAATGCCATGTCTAAAAGGTACTAAACCTCTTTTAGAGTTTTCCATGCTAAACCTTTTTAGCACCTCCTCTATGTACATCTTCTGTGAAAGTCCCAGCATCCTATTTGGTCTATCTCTATAGACCTTAATACCCAGTATAAAGGATGCCTCTCCTAGATCTTTCATAGAGAACTCCTTAGACAACCATACTTTGACTAAGGTCAACATGAGAATGTCATTCCCAATTAGGAGGATGTCATCTACGTACAATACGAGGAAGACAACTGTGCTCCTACTGACCTTTTTGAACACATATGGTTCCTTCTCATTCTTGATGAAACTAAGTGTTTTGATTATATCATTGAAACGAGTATTCCAGCTCCGAGATGCTTGCTTAAGTCCATAAATGGATCTTTACAGCTTGCAGACCTTGTGATCATTATCATTGGATGTGAAACCAATTGGCTGTTCCATATAGATATCTTCCTCAAGATGTCCATTTAAGAATGTCATTTTCACGTCCATCTGCCATATTTCATAATCGAAATAGGCTGCAACAGCAAGCAATGTGCGGATGGATTTTAGCATGGCTACAGGCGAGAAGGTATCCTGATAGTCAATGCCTTCGCGCTGACTATAACCTTTCGCTACGAGCCTAGCCTTGAATATCTCTACATTCCTATCTGCACCTATCTTTCTCTTGAAGATCCATTTACACTCAATAGGTACAATACCTTCAGATGGATCTACCAAGGTCCAGATTTGGTTTGAGTGCATCGAGTCAATTTCTGATCTCATTGCCTCTAATCATTTCTCGAAGTCGATATCTGATATCGCCTCATCATAGGTCTTGGGATCATCACCATGAGCCCCATTTTTTGTGAGAAATATTCCCTCTACATCCTCTTGTATAGTACCTAAGTACCTTTCAGGAGGACGAAAAACCCTAATCGATTTACGAGGTGAAAGAGGTTGTGCTAGGAGTGGTTCTAATTGATTGGGTTCCTCAAGTTCTTTAGCTCGTTGCTCTTGAAAGACATTCTCCTTGAGCTTAATTATTCTTCCGATGCCACCATCTTGAATAAACTATTTTTCAAGAAAAATAGCATTTTGACTTACAATCACATTGTGGTCTTCCGAAATATAGAAATAGTATCCTAATGACTCTTTAGAAAATCCTATGAATCGAGCTCTAAAAGACCTGAACTCTAACTTATCCATCTGCTGTCTCTTGACATGAGCCGGACAACCCCAAATTCTAAGATGATTCAGACTTGGCTTCTTACCATGCCATATCTCATATGGTATGGTAGGAATGATTTTAGAGGGAACCCTATTCAATACATATATTGCTGTCATGAGACAATATCCCCAAAGAAATTCAGGGAGGTCTGTGAAGCTCATCATGGAACGGACCATATCTAATAGGGTCTGATTTCTCTGTTTTGAAATCCCGTTGAGTTGTGGCATTCCAGGTGGAGTCCATTGAGAGACTATGCCATTATCCTTAAGATAGTCTAGGAACTTCCGACTAAGGTATTCACCTCCTCGATTTGATCAAAGAACCTTAATGGTCTTTCCTGTTTGTTTTTCTACTTCATGTCTGAATTCTTTGAATCTTTCAAAGGCTTTAGACTTGTGTTTCATTAGAAACACATATCCGTACCTAGACATATCATCGGTAAAGATAATGAAGTAGACATAGTTGCCTCTAGCCGACACATCAAATGGGCCACACACATCCGTATGTACTAGGGCAAGTAGGTCTGTGGCCCTTTCCCCATGTCCTACAAAAGAAAGTTTGATCATTTTGCCTTAAAGGCATGATTTACAAACTGGATATGACTTGAAAGTCAACAGACTCAATAGCCCAAATTTCTTCAATTTGTTAACCCTGTCTTCCGCTATATGACCTAGCCTTAGGTGCCACAGATACTTATCATTTAGACTATCTCTAGGCCTTTTAATTCCTATGGCATTCACATTTTGTTCGATATTAAGTACAGCTACATCAATATGTAGCTGATAGAGATCGTTAATAAGAAAACCATATGCAACTTTATTATTTTCATAAAATATGTTACAATGGTCCTTATGAAAGCTAATCACATAGCCTTCTTGTGCTAAACATGAAACAGAAATCAAATTTCTGCTTGCTGCAGGCACATAATAACAATCTCTAAAAAATAAATCTAATCCTAATGGTAATCGCAGAGGATAGATTTTCATGACCACAGCAGCAACTCTTGCTCCATTTTCGATGCGTAGGATCATCTCTCCATCCCTCAGCCTCCTGCTCTCCTCAAGACCCTACATAGAAGTGCATAAATGAGCACTAGAATCAGAGTCAAGCACCCAACTGGATGCAGAAGAAATCGTAAGATTAGATTCTAAAATGAGCATACCTCTAGAAGGACCATCTTTCTTGTTCTTCAAGGTGGCCAGATATTGAGGATAGTTCCGCTTCCAATGGCCGTCTGATTGGCAGTGAAAATATTTTTTCTTTTCAGCAGCCTTCTTCTTTGGTTCTGTCTTCTTCTTCTTCCCATCCACTTTCTGCTTCTTCGCAGACTTCTTTTTCTTTTCAAAAGACTTTCTCTTGAAAGAAGTCTTCTCCACAGTAAGAACTGAGCTTTTTGAACCTTTCATAGAAAGCTCAGTCGTAACCAGTATGTTCATTAACTTGGCCAAGGTACACTGCATCTTATGCATATGGAAGTTCATGATGAACTGACCATATGCATCAGACAAGGATTGAACAATCACATCAATCTGAAAATCTTTGTCTAAGATGATACCGAGCTTCTCAAGCTCCTCAAGGTCCTTGATCATTGTTAAATAATGATCTTGGACTGACTGCCCATCACGTATTTTAGCCTTAAAAAGTCATTGACAGACTTGATACTTGGCTGCGCGACTTTATTCACCAAACAACTCTTGTAGGTGAGCCAACATTTGGTGGGTAGTCAAAATATTCTCATGTTAGTACTGCAAGTCATTAGATATTGCACTCAACATGCAGTACCTTGCTTTGTTATCATCATCCGTCCACTTTTCCAGAGACGCTCTCTGTTCAGCAGTCGGACGTGCTGGCATGGCAGGTGGGTCCTAGTCCAAGATATGAGTCAATTTTTCAGAACCCAAAATAATTCTGTAGTTCGTCAATCAGTCCTTGAAATTGGGTCCAGTCAATCTGTGGGTGTCTAGTATTTTGGTCAGGGGGTTTGAGGCAGACATGTTTCCTATAGAGAGTCAAAAATTTCTAGTTAGATTTTGTAATCAGACTTAACCAATTTATTTAGGAGTTTTATTTTTAAAAAAAATAGGCTTCTACTATTTTCTCAGATCCCTACACTCCCTAGGTAGAGATTTGAAAATCTTCATGATTAGTGATTTCTAGTGGGTGGTGCAGTCTCACCGACTGGCTCACCACCTCACCTAACAGTTATTGGTGATGGATCAATCGATGAGTGGACAACTCTTTGTCTAATGATTTTCTAATCATGGTGCACCCAAAACTTGATCTCTAATTCATGAAGCTCACCATGCCCGAAATATTGCTCCAATCCTTAGTTAAGTCAAACCCACCATTTGCACGAACTAGATTCCTGATTGGGTCCCTCACCGTATCCAGAATATTGAGCCCAACCCATCCTCTAATTCGTAGCATCCAATGCCTAATGAATATGGTTGCATCTTTCTGGTGCAACTGAGCCACTGTATCCAGTCGAGAACAATCAACCCCGGAAAGAGCCCGCACATCCACAATGGTGGAAGATCTAGACTTAATATTTTCTTAGGGAGATTTGATTTAGGTCTCTTTAAACATGGCTTGACATAGTCATAACAATTATGACTAACCTAGTGGCATGGGTTAGCTCGAATTGTTAGCCACCTCTGATCAGAACTGAGTTGACACATATGGCTAGGTAAGTGAGACCGGTGGAAGGGATATGCCATTAACTTGATAAGAATGCATTCGAGTCGAGTAGCTCCCAATTAAAAACCATTCGATCGCATCTTCCCAACTTACCTTAGACACCAAATTATCGAACCAGAACTAATTGGGTTAGCCTACAATCCAGGCTCTAACCACTGAGCCAAATTAGGTCTTAACTTGATCGAATCATATTTAAATATGATTCGACCTTGATCCAGACTTAATCCTATTAGACTGGTCAATTATTAGCTTTCATGATCCCACCTAACCAACTGTTGATTCGATTTGATCAACTGCTAGACCTAATTGAGCTACCCAAGTCCGAACCCAATTTTATGAAAATAATTTAGATCTGAAATTTTTAATTTTAGACCTAATTTAATTTCATAAACTTAATTCATTAATTAAGTCTTGAGTTCATAAACAAAATATGTAAAATAAATCCTAGGGTTTCAGGATCTAGGATTTTGCAGAAAAGTAAGTTTTGATTTCTGATTAAGGATGAACGCGCAGCACCCCTACACGTCATAAGAACACCCCATTGAATAGGAGGAGAGGGCCTTTAAACTCTACTTTGTTCTTATGACCGGACGGTCATGAGGAACACCATAATCAGAAATATAAATTTAACTACAAAACTAGTTAGATCTAAATTTACATATCACATATACAATTTAAGATCTAACTAATACATGCTTTGCATACATCTCATGTATCAAAAATTGATCTAATTAACATGCTTTCAGATTTAATACATCACATATAATATCTAAAAAATAAAATTTAAATTAAACTATTCAATATAAAATTTATTCTAGACAGTTACTATAACAATTCTATAACTAGTCTAGGCATGCAACAGATCAATCTTATGTATTATCTAAATTTTTATTTTTTATTTTTGATCTGAATGTATAATATTTATATCATCAAAATTAGAGAATAAATTAACTTTAAATTATATTTTAATCTCATTAAAATATAAACTTAGAAGACTATTCATAGATCAAAACTATTCCTAGTCTAGTCATGCGTCTCATGCATGTTAGATCTTCTCAGATTTAATTTTAAATATTTTGAATTCAGATCCTATCATATTTGATGTGATATTTAAAATTTTTTAATATCAAATAAATTAAAATTAGATCTAAGTTAGATCTGAAACTGAGCCATGAACCTGACTCTGATACCAGTTGAAGGAAAAACTACCTTTTTTCTTATAGGATCTTCTAGATTTCATCAAATCTGAAATGATATAATTTTAAAAAAAAATTATCCTATTTTTATTTTAGATATAAATCTTTAGATTTGATTTTATTATCTAATATTAATTCAAAAATAAATCTAAAATATGAGAAAACATGAAATACCTCAATGGTAATTTGATTACCCTGTAGATGATTGCAGTAAGCCTGAGGTTCTGATTTAGCCATGCAATCGCCTGGCCTCTACCAGTATCCACTCAGGTAGGATCTAGATTATATTCTCTTCATGAATCTCTATTCCAAAAATCAGAATTAAATCTGATTAGAAAGATCTTCAAAAGTCTTCTTGAAGTTGGAGCAGCAGCCTGTCGAAGAAGTTCTGCAACCTTCTTGTTCAAGGCATCACCATGCCTTGATCCTTCACCAGATGGATGCCCAACCTTTTGGGCATGAAGAGGGTAGAGGGAGCACCAGAGAGGATGTAGAGAAGATGAGGGGTGGCTGGCTTTTGCTGAGTAGGGAGCAGAATTACCAAACCTTGGGTGCAGACAGGGTTTATATAGACCCTGCTGCGCTGCGCAGTGCCACATCATTCGACCAATCAAAAAAATTTATTTAATCCAAAAAAATTTTGATTGATGGTGTGATGTCATCTGATCACATCAGATAAGAACCCCACCCTCTCTCCTAGAGTTGGCACCAACATTGGATAAGCACAAGGGAGATGGTGCCTAAGAGTCCATGTTGATCAAGACTCTCCATCCTTATCCACTTGGGGTGCCCACTTTAATCCAATTGGGCTCACACCATAATCTGATTATGGTACCCAATTTAATGTGGATTTGGCATGTGGACACTCCACAAAAATCCTCCAATGAGCTCCTGCCAAGTGGCCTTCAGTTTAAGACCCATATGTCAATATTTGATAGATGTCCTAAAATGAAAATGGCAGGTGACAGGAATTAGTAGGTGTTGTCTTAAATTCATCTCATGAATTAAGACAAGACTTTTATAAGCTGGACAAGCTTCATTTAGACTGAGAGAAATCTTCTCAAGATTCTCTGGGTGAGTCAAATCACATTTGGCTCAGTCGAGATAAAAAGATTACACGAGGAGAAAGTTAGGCTCAATCTTGTGCTAGCACGATTTTCTTGAACCTAATTGGATCTAATCCAAATCAATTGGGCTAGCCCAATTGATGACATCCAGATCCTAACCCTTATTAGTGTGACCCAGTTAGGTTCAATTCTGTATGGTAATGAGACATGTCGTGATCTCATCATCGATATCATCAAAACTCCTTTCGATGGATCAGAACTCTTCCGATTCAGACAATTAGAATGATCGATCATCAAGATCATTCTAATTGCTCCCAATATCCACCAGTGACACCTAGCAGTATATGGTGGTAATCCATCAGAACTGAAGATGAACCTCTCAGTGCTGCAACCTGTGTGATTGAATTCCTCTATCATGAGTCCCGACTGAATTAGGGTTAAGGTGAACTCGTCAAACCCAACATCAGTCATATGAATCAATCAATCGATCTGAGTCTGATGTGAAATCCCAATGGAAATTTTTTTTCCATTATTTCACTCTGCCATGGCCATGGACTTAAGGACTCGATCTTTCGATCATCATAGTGTTGGAAATAGTGTCCCAAAGCCAATCATCAGCCTGTTGACAGTTGTGCTCTTTCTTGTATTAGTATATGAATTATAAATTAATAAAAATTATTTTGGCATTTTTCATCACAAATTATTTCATCTTCTAATGAACTCCTGTGTTGTGGTGAAGTCCTTAGGACTATTTAGACTCGACAAAGGAGGATTTGTCGTTTAGTCCTTAAACCTGTTTACGACCAAATGATACGTTGTTACCAAGGACAACAACGTTTATCAAGCATAGGTCATTGTGTGCCATATGGGTTGGTTGTCCTCTTAACCAAGGAGTGTGGAGACACTGGTATGGCATACAGGTGAGATATAAGGGTACATTTGTACTGAACGTGACCGACTCTGGAGCTTTTTCTGCTGTCAAGATTTGCTCCAATGGGATATGGGTATAACTATCCCTCCGACCTGAGACTGCCATAGTGACTTGCAAGCAACTCACTGCACTTAGGCACTGGACTACCTGAATTTTTAATTCAATGATGGAAGGCTGCTGGGTGTAGTCAAGTACTGACTTATCGGTGTGTGTGTCAAGATGGAATTGACCACTCCAGTTCAGGAGCTGTGTACAGTCGTGTTTCAATTTAGCAAAACCTTGGCTAGGATAGTCCTAGTGAGGAGTCATAGGACTGTTTGAGTTGAGCACGATTCGGATGATCTGATCAGGGTTGACAGTTTAACCCTGAGTCATCCTATACACAGGGGTCAAAAGGGATGAATTATATAGTAACCATATTCGCGTAGATTCTGAATGTTGCGATTGCGACTATTCGACCTATCCGGATGTTGGGTACCATTGCTAGATGGTCACTTCGATTAGTATAAAAATTGATTCCTGTGCTACCGGCTTAGGTTCGAACCTGCGGGGTCACACACATTAGAGGTTTCTATCTGAACTGATGGCTGGTGAAGAGTCTCACTGGACTGGAACTCTTCGACCAAGAGTTCTAATGCTCGAAGACTCTGAGTCCTACATGTCTAGGACTCTATGATTGAGAATCAAGATTCTCTGATCATGAGTTTCACACATTTTGGGTATCGGGGTCAAGAGTCCCACTGGTTTGGGACTCTTCGATCAAGGTTTCATATCAATGGACTTTGATGCCCGATTGTCCATCCAATTTAGACTCAGTATTTATGAAAGGTTTAATTAATAATTTGATCACTAATTAACTCAATTTGATTGAGTAATTATTTTTTGGATCAAGTCCAATTGAATTGGATTCAATTGGATTTGACCCGATTAGGTTAAGAGTTGACCTAATCGCCAAGGTGGTTTGGTTCCTGATCTGATCAAGGGTTGGGCTTAGTCAATTCCTGATTTGATTAGAATTTTATTGAGCCTAATTAAGCCTAATTGTGTTGGATTTAACTTAGTCTAATTGTGCCTAACCTATTTTAATAAGGTTGGTTCAATTAGGTTGATTTAATATTTGAAACCACCTTGACTTATCTCCCTGCACCACCTCACCTCACCTGCACCTATTTGAATTCACAAGAAACAAGTTCTCATGAATTTCTCCCATGCAGAAGCCTTCCCATGCGTCACCTGTGTGTGCCATTTTGAGTGGATAAAGATGGTTGGTTGGCCATTCAAATTCAAATGATGTTTGAATTTGAATGGGCAACTAATCTCATGCGCCACCTTATCCACTTGTGTGCCACTTACTCTACACGAGAAAAAATTTCTCGTGTAAATTCTCCACGCACAAAGAACCCATGCCCCCTTCTTCTCATGCCAAGAGTGGATAAAGATTGGTTGGTTGGTATTTGAATTCAAATTTGATTTGAATTCAAGTGAGCAACCACCTAGCTTTATCCTCTCACGCGGTGAAAATGCTGAAAAGATATGGACTTGCACCATTTTAAAATAAGAGAGAAGGTGGGGCATGCGATATCTAATCCAAGAGAGAAAGGGTGGCATGAGAAAGGCCTTCTATGTGAGAAAAGAAAAGAAAAGAAGAGAAAAGAAAAGAAACAAAAAGGGCGCAAGATTTTTTCTGAGAGTACCCTAGGGTTTCTGCCTAGGGTTTGGGAAGTGAGAAGGTGAGCTACGAGTGTCGTGAGCCCACCAAACTTTAGAGAGAGCTTCATCAATCTCTTAAGTTCCTTTGCTGATGATTCAGAGCATCCGAGGAGTAGGCAGACATCGATCGAAGGAGTTCGATCAGCATCGACCATCGAAAGGGTTCTGCAACGAACTAGCATTCATGAGGAGCCGATCAGATCGGAAGCTTCGTGTGGATGATCCGTGAAGGCCAGACATACTGTGTGACTATATTGTGATGATCAAACTTTCCCAACGATGATCAGACTATAGCGATCAACTATCTGCATGAAGGTAATGTGTTCTGAACACATAATAGTAAAACGTTTACTGTAGAATTCAAAATTTTAAATTTAAATGTATGCTATATATATCATATTTAGATCTTTATGTAGGGTTAATACATGTTAATTAATTAAATTAATTAATAATTTTTACTGTAAAATTATAATTTTGAAAAGTTTTAAAATTATCATTTTACCCTTGCACTGAAATTCACTTCAAATGGTATCAGAGTAGGTTTTAAAATATGATATACATTTGCATGTGTAGATTAAGTAGTAATCTAAAAATTTAAATTTGAAATTTGAAATTTAAAATTTATTTAAAATTTCAAATTTGAAATTCAAAATTTAAAATTCAAAATTTAAAATTCAAAATTTTGAAATTTGAAATTTATTTGAAATTTAAAATTTAAAATTTAAAATTTAAAATTTGAAATTTAAATTTTGAAATTGGTATATTTAGATATACTTGATCCAAATAGCAAGTAGTCTAATTGGGTTGGTTGCCATGGTCGTCCGATCATAGGAGAAAAGTAGGGTTTAAAGGCCCTCTCCTCCCATTCGATGGGGTTCTCCTATGACGGTAGGGGTGCCGAGTGATTATATCCCATGCAGACGAAGCAGCGAAAGGACTTAATTGTAAAGGTTCAATTGTAAAATTTATCATGAATGTATTAGATTAGATCTAAAAGAATATTCATGATTTATTTTGATTGAGTTATTTTCTATTATGCAATTAGCAATAGGATTGCTGTTTATGAAATATGCTGATCAGTTTGTGAAATGAGTCAACACATTTGGTGAATGAAAAATAAAACCTTTCAAATTTAAAAATTATTTTCAAAATACCAAACTCTGACCCATCAGCCTAAATACTTAATTAAAAGAATTAAGTGTTGTCTAGTTGGTCTAGAATTATGAATTAAGACCTAAGACAATTGCATAAACTTGTGGGTCAATGGGTTAGATGGATTAGGTCCATAATTGAGTTAGACCTAAGGTTAGCTTAAAGAAATAGACTAAATTAGAGTAATTGATCAAATCTAATTAAAAGTTGAATTAGATTAGATCGAAGACACTCTAGACTCAACTCCAATAGTTGTAGTTGAATGGCTTCATGTTTTTAACTAGACCAAGATGGACTTAATTCATGGCTATGCAGTGAAATCCTATTTACTAAGTTGATCAAATTAAAACTAATGAACCAGTTGGTGTCTAAGGTAAATTTGGCAGTCTGACCAGTGGTTTTTAACTGGGAGCTACTCGCATTGATTCGATCTCTAACGAATTAATGGCATATCCCTTCCACTGATCTCACTTACCTGGCCAACCTGGTGAGTTAGGTTTTGATTAGATCACTTGGTGATTAGGGCTCACCCATGTCATTAGGTAAATCAGTGTAACTGATTTAGGTGCTCCTAATGCTGGCTTTAATTAAATCTTTTTTAATCTGACTTGGTGAAGTCAGTGGGAGGATTAAAATTGGCTGATTAATTTCTTCTCTTCTTTCCTTTAATAAAATCCTCAAAAATTATTAGATCCCTAAAACTGATTAAGTTATAGTGATAACTAAGTCATAGCCTCCCATTAAGTGAGTGATAATGAGTCCATTAGTTTAATAATTACTGGAGGCCCAAAGGCCTGGTGCTTATTGACTAATGGAATTATCATTCATAATACGATCATTTGGTTGAGTCTTTCTGATGGTGGTCAGGTTGGTCAGCCAAAGTCAGGCCTGATCATTTATTGGTCAGATTCACCAAATCAAATCATGTTAATGGTTGGACCTAACCAGATCTTTTCAGTGGAGGCCAAAGCCTACTGATTAGGTTCTAGGGCAAAAATCAATTACTAGAAGTTGTTAGAGAAACAACTAGTTATGAATCTACCTATAGATGCACATGGGTTGACCAGCCAAAGTTGGGCTCGTGTGTATTCTGTGTGGATTCTAGTACCCACTAAAGAATTAAAGTAATTCCTCGAATTGAAGGTTGAGGCTATCAGTTTGTAAAAATACTGGGAGAAACTTTAGACTAAAGTCCAAGTCTTTAGTATTAATAATTTATGTACTAATAAAAGTTTAATTTTTCTTTATGCAGCTATGGCCACTACCCTGTCACTCTGGTCATTATTAGATAATGACAAGCTCATAGGACCTAATTTCAATAGTTGGTATCGAAAATTAAAAATTATCCTTGAGCATGAACGGATCCTTTATGTAGTAACAGATTCGGCATCTAAGGAGCCAGCCCCGAACGCTAAAGGGACGGTCCGAGACACTTATCAGAAATGGCTCAACGACCACACCACCATTCAGTGCATAATGCTGGCGGTAATGAATGATGAGTTCAGCCGCAGGTTCGAGAACGCCCAACCACAGGAGATGCTTCAAATGTTGAACGACTCCTTTGACATGCCTGATGACATTGAAAGGCACAAAACTAGTTGTACCATTTTCAATGCTCGGATGAGGGATGGGGCCTCAGTCACTGATCATGTATTGTACATGATCGAAATGATTGAGCGCCTAAGTAAACTGGGCTTTTCCTTGCACGAGCAGCTCGATAAGGATGCGATCCTTAATTCTTTGCCTAAGTCCTTCCTCCCCTTCCTTACTCATTTTCGGATGACAAAACCTACAGTGAACTACCACGACTTGTTGGGGTTACTACAGAACTTTGAGTAGGACCACCAGCTCTATAAGGAGTCGGTGAATATTGTGGGAGGGTCTTCTTCTGGTCGTCGACCCTGTAAGAAAGGGAAGAAGAACAAGAAGAAGAAGAATAAGAAGGTGCAGCTGCATGTAGGGACGTCTGCACAGGGTCAGACCAAGAAGCGCAAGCTTGACCAGAGCCAGGCGGAGTGCTTCTTTTGCAAGAAGTAAGGGCACTGGAAGAGGAACTATCCTCTATACATTGCCTCCCTGGACCCGAACAGGCTGAAGAAGAAGCAAGGTAATTATATGATAACATCTTGCAATTTTTCTATTTGTGATACTACTGCCTGGGTATTGGATACTGAAAGCCCTTATCATATCTGTAATTCGATGCAGGTTCTGCAGGTCAGTAGGAGATTTGATGAAGGCGAGAGGTTCCTGAACGTTGGAGATGGAAGCAAAGTTCCAGTTCTAGCTTTAGGAATCATGAACCTTGTAATCAACTCTCGTAATGTAATTCTGAGTGAATGTCACTATTATCCAAGTTTTTTATTAAATATTATTTCTGTAGGCCTTTTGGCCATGTACAGTTATAAATTTTTAATAAAAAGAAATATTTGCAATATCATTTTGAATGGTATTACAATGTTTGTTGGACAACTAAATAATAGAATTTACTTACTATCACAGTCTGTTAATATGGTTCAAACCTTCGGTAAACATCCTAGAATGGATAATATGTCAGAAGTCTACCTTTGGCACTGTAGGCTAGGTCATATCAATAAGAACAAGATAAACAGGTTGGCTCAAGAAGAAATTTTTGAAGTTGGTGATTGTGAATCACTTCCAACCTGTGAGTCCTGTCTTCTTGAAAAGATGACCAAATCACCTTTTACTGGAAAAGGTGAACGAGCCAGTGAACTCTTGGGTCTGATACATTCTGATGTATGTGGACCCATGAGCTCAATTGTAAGAGGTGGATATTTCTACTTCATAATCTTCACAAACGACCTATTGAGGTATGGGTATGTCTACTTAATGAAGCATAAGTTGGAGTCGTTTGAAATGTTCAAACTATTCCGAAATGAGGTAGAAAAATAAACTGAGAAGTGTATTAAAACTCTTCGATCTGACCAAGGAGGTGAATACTTTTTCAATGAGTTTCTGACATATCTTGAGAAGAATGGGATTCTCTCTCAGTGGACTCATCCTGGAACACCACAGCATAATGGTGTGTCTGAAAGGAGGTATCGGACCTTGTTGGACATGGTTTGATCCATGATGGGGTTTGCTGGTTTGTCGATCTCCCTCTGGAGATATGCACTCGAATCGGCTTATTTTCTTCTAAATAGGGTTTCGAGTAAGTCTATAACCAAAATACCATATGAGATATGGATAGGACGTAAGCCAGTACTCTCGCACCTTAGGGTTTGGGGGTGTCCGGCTTATGTTAAACATTTAATTACGGACAAGCTTGGACCTAGGTCTGACAAGTATTATTTTATAGGGTACCCAAAAGAGACCAAAGGGTATTATTTTTACCTAGCTGATGAGCAAAAAGTGTTTGTCGGCCTTAAGATAATCTTTTTGGAAAAGAAGTTCCTTGGTGAAGGGACTGTTGCCTCTAAGGTCGAACTTGAGGAAGTTCGGCAGGTGGAAAAACCAACACAAGTTGCTGAACCTGAATCGGATTTGGTTAGATCAGATTCGGAGCCCATTGTTCCTACACCCTTAAGACGATCTGGTAGAGTACCACGTCAACCGGACAGATATTATGATTTCTTGATCTAGGATGGCGATCCTGTCGAACTTGATGAAAACGATGAGGATCCAATCACCTACATGGATGCAATGCAGAGATCTGACTTTGAGAAATAGCTAGAGGCCATGAAATCCGAAATGGAGTCCATGAAGGTCAATGATATGTGGATATTGGTTGACCCACCTGAAGGAGTAAAACCCATAGGGTGTAAGTGGGTCTTCAAGAGGAAGAGGGGTGCAGATAGAAAGGTGGAGACCTATAAAGCCTATCTGGTTGCCAAGGGATATCGTCAACATTATGATATAGAATATGACGAGATGTTTTCTCTTATGGCAATGCTCAAATCCATTCAGATTATGCTTGCGATAGCTGCCCATTTGGACTATAAAATCTGGCAGATGGATGTGAAGACAGCTTTCCTAAATGGAGAGCTAGACGAAGAGGTGTATATGATACAACCTGAAGGGTTCATATCCACAGATGAGTCTAAGGTGTGCAGGCTACAGAGATTCATTTATGTACTTAAGCAGGCATCCCGGAGTTGGAACATACGTTTTGATAGGATGATCAAAACGTATGGCTTCGTTAAGAATGAAGAAATACCCTGTATTTATAAGTGGGCTAATTGTCCAGTAGTGGTATTTCTTGTATTGTATGTGGATGACATTCTCTTAATTGGAAATGATGTCCCTGCATTACAGGGAATAAAGATTTGGCTGTCGTCACAGTTCTCCATGAAGGATCTGGGAGAAGCTTCCTACATCCTAGGGATGAGGATCTATAGGGATAGATCTAAAAGGTTGTTTGGCTTATCCCAGTTCACGTACATTGATACTATGCTGAAGAGGTTCAGCATGGAGAATTCCAAGAAAGACTATCTATCGATAGGCCATGAAATTTCTCTCTCGAAGAGGAATTATCCAACAACACCTCAAGAGAGAGAGCGTATGGGTAGAATTTCATATGCTTCGACAGTGGGATCTATCATGTACGCCATGACATGTATACGATCAGATGTGGCATACTCACTAGGGGTAGTGAGTAGATACCAATTTGATCTAGGGGAGAATCACTAGAAGGTTGTTAAAACCATCCTGAAGTATTTAAGAAATACTAAGGACCAGTGGCTTGTTTATGGTGAATCGGACTTGAGACTTATTGGGTTTACAGACTGTAGTTTTCAGTCTGATCACGATGACAGTAAGAGTGTGTCGGGATTTATTTTTACCCTTAATGGTGGGGCCGTCTACTGGAAGAGTTCCAAGCAGCACACTGTGGCTGATTCAGTTTGCGAGGCAGAGTATGTCACTGCATCAGATGCTGCCAAAGAAGCGGTGTGGCTGAGAAAATTTTTCACCGAGCTCGGAGTAGCACCCTCCCTTGTTGGTCCAGTTCTGCTCTACTGTGACAGCTCTGGAGCCATTGCTTAGGCGAAGGAACCGAAGGCACACCAGTGGATGAAACATATTCTGTGCCGCTACCATCTTATCCGAGAAATCATGGATAGAGGTGACGTCGACCTTCAGAAGATCGACGGGAAGAAGAACCTAGCCAACCCATTTACTAAAGCCATTATGGTGAAGGAGTTCAATGACTTCAAGTCAAAGATGGGTATTAGATACTGCACCGATTGGCTTTAAGCCAAGTGGAAGATTGTTGAAAATAGTGTCCCAAAGTCAATCGTCAGCCTGTTGACGGTTGTGCTCTTTCTTGTATTAGTATATAAATTATAAATTAATAAAAGCTATTTTAATATTTTTTATCACAAATTATTTTATCTTCTAATGAACTCCTATGTTGTGGTGAAGTCCTTAGAACTATTTAGACTCGACAAAGGAGGATTTGACATTTAGTCCTTAAACCTATTCATGATCAAATGATACATTGTTACCAAGGACAATAATGTTTATCAAGCATAGATCGTTGTGTGCCATATGGATTGGTTGTCCTCTTAACCAAGGAGTGTGGAGACACTGGTATGGCATACAGGTGAGATGTAAGGGTACATTTGCACTGAACGTGACCGACTCCGAAGCTTTTTCTGCTGTCAAAATTTGCTCCAATAGGATATGGGTATAACTGTCCCTCCAACTTGAGACTGCCACAGTGACTTGCAAGCAACTCACTGCATTTAGGCACTGGACTACCTGAATTTCTAATTCAGTGATGGAAGGCTGCTGGGTGTAGTCAAGTACTTGACTTGTCGGTGCGTGTGTCAAGATGGGATTGACCACTTCAGTTCAGGAGCTGTGTACAGTCATGTTTCAATTTAGCAAAACCTTGGCCAGGGTAGTCCTAGTGAGGAGTCACAGGACTGTTTGAGTTGAGCATGATTCGGATGATCTGATCAAGGTTGATAGTTTAACCCTGAGTCATTTTATACACAGGGATCAAAAGGGATGAATTATACAGTAACCATATTCGCGTAGGTTCTGAATGTTGCGATTGTGACTATTTGACCTATCCGAATGTTGGGTACCATTGCTAGATGGTCACTTTGATTAGTACAGGAATTGGTTCCCGTGCTACCGGCTTAGGTTCAAACTTGCAGGGTCACACACATTAGAGGTTCCTATCTGATCTGATGGCTGGTGAAGAGTCCCACTGGACTGGGACTCTACGACCAAGAGTCCTAATGCTCGGAGACTCTGAGTTCTACGTATCTGAGACTCTATGATCGAGAATCAGGATTCTCTGATCATGAGTTCCACACATTTTGGGTATCGGGGTCAAGAGTCCCATTGGTTTGGGACTCTCCGATCAAGGTTTCATATCGATGGACTTTGATATCCGATTGTCCATCCGATTTGGACTCAGTATTTATGAGAGATTTAATTAGTGATTTGATTGCTAATTAACTCAATTTGATTGAGTAATTATTTTTTGGATCAAGTCCAATTGAATTGGATTCAGTTGGATTTGACCCGATTAGGTTAAGAGTTGACCTAAGTGCTAAGGTGGTTTGGTCCTTGATCTGATCAAGGGTTGGGCTTAGTCAATTCCTGATTTGATTAAGATTTTATTGAGCCTAATTAAGCCTAATTGTGTTGTGTTTAACTTAGTCTAATTGTGCCTAACCTATTTTAATAAGGTTGGTTCAATTAGGTTGATTTAATATTTGAAACCACCTTGACTTATCTCCCAGCGCCACCTCACCTCACCTGCGCCTATTTGAATTCACGAGAAACAAGTTCTCATGAATTTTCTCCCATGCAGAAGCCTTCCCACGCCTCACCTGTGTTCACCATTTTGAGTGGAAAAAGATGGTTGGTTGGCCATTCAAATTCAAATGATGTTTGAATTTGAATGGGCAACTAATCTCATGCGCCACCTTATCCACTTGTGCGCCACTTACTCTATACGAGAAAAAGTTTCTCGTGTAAATTCTGCACGCACAAAGAACCCATGCCTCATTCTTTTCACACCAAGAGTGGATAAAGATTGGTTGGTTGGCATTTGAATTCAAATTCGATTTGAATTCAAGTGAGCAACCACCTAGCTTTATCCTCTCACGCGGTGAAAATACTGAAAAGATGCGGTCTTGCATCATTTTAAAATGAGAGAGAAGGTGGGGCATGCGATATCTGATCCAAGAGAGAAAGGGTGGTGTGAGAAAGGCCTTCTGCATGAGAAAAAAAAATAAAAGAAAAGAAAAGAAAAGAAAAGAAACAGAAAGGGTGCAAGGTTTTTTCTGAGAGTACCCTAGGGTTTCTGCCTAGGGTTCGGGAAGTGAGAAGGTGAGCTACGAGTGTCGTGAGCCCACCAAATTTCAGGAAGAGCTTCATCAATCTCTTAAGTTTCTTTACTGATGATCTAGAGCATTCAAAGAGTCGGTAGACACTGATCGAAGGAGTTCGATCAGCATCGGCCATCGAAAGGGTTCTGCAACGAACTAGCATTCGTGAGGAGCCGATCAGACTGGGAGCTTCATATGGACGATCTATGGAGGTCAGACATACTGTGTGGCTGTATTACGATGATCAATTCTTTCCAATGATGATCAGATTGCAGCGATCGACTACCTGTACGAAGGTAATGTGTTCTGAACACATAACAGTAAAATGTTTACTGTAGAATTCAAAATTTCAAATTTAAATGCATGCTAAATATATCATATTTAGATCCTTGTGTAGGATTAATACATATTAATTAATTAGATTAATTAATAATTTTCATTATAAAATTATAATTTTAAAAAATTTTAAAATTATCGTTTTACCCCTGCACTGAAATTCACTTTATATAGGACTACTCCTCTCATCTACCGAGGTTGATAGATCCCATCTTGGTGCGACCTAGTTCTTACAAAGAATATGCTACAGCCAACATACACCTCAGGGTTTCGAATGGCTAGGAGATCAAGTTATGGTGTAGTCAAACTATAACACACTCAAGGTGAACTGTCGATGCACCTCAGGTCAAAGAACTGACACACAATTGCAGCATCGAGCTAGTCATTGACGAGAAGGTAGACTTCTTTGTGACTGCTCGAGGTGGTCACGCTCAGTACTCTCATTCTCAATGAATACCGGTACTCTCACTTCGGTGTCTCTACACCATAGACTCAAGACACATCTACCTTAAGGAAGCGATCGTACACCAACCTTCCGGATCGATCACCATCTTCATGATGATCCTATGGTCAGGAGCTGTTTATGAGTTAGTTATATAAATTTTGTTAGATGTGTGCCCTAGATGCCAGATCGGCTGACACATTCCTATATAGATCTAAGGGCAAATTTATAATTTTGACTATAAATGAATAAAAAGGTTATTCTTCTATCACATTGTGTACATTGTGTCTGTGATACATCCTCTGAGTTAGTACGAATGTAAATTCATATTTTTAAGAGTTGAAAATTTAAGGCATGAATTTACATAACTAACTCATAAACAGCTCCTGACCATAGGATCATCACGAGGATAGTGATCGATCTGAAAGGTTGGTGTACGATCGGTTCCTTAGGGTAGATGTATCTTGAGACTACGGTGTGGAGACATCGGAGCAAGAGTATAGGTATTCGTTGAGAACGAGAGTACTGAGCATGACCATATCAAGCAGTCATAAGAAAGTCTACCTTCTCGTCAATGATTAGCTCGATGTTGCAGTTGTGTGTCCAGTTCTTTGACCTGAGGTGCATCGACAGTTCACTTTGAGTGTGTTATAGTTTGACTATACCATAACTCGATCTCCTAGCCATTCAAAACCCTGAGGTGTATGTTGGTCGTAGCATATTCATTGTAGAAACTAGGTCGCACCAAGATGGGATCTATCAACCTCGATAGATGAAAGAAGTAGATCTATGATAATTGAAAGATCGAGTCCTTAAGCCCATGGCCATGGCAGAGTGAAATAATGGAAAAGAGTTTTCCATTAAGATTTCATATCGAACTCGGATTGATCGATTAACTCATATGACTGATGTTGGATTTGACGAGTTCACCTTAACCCTAATTTAGTCGGGACTCATGATAGAGGAACTCAATCACACAGGTAACTGCACTGAGAGGTTCATCTTCAGTTTTGATGGATTGCCACCACATACTGCTAGGTGTCATTGGTGGATTTTGGAAGCAATTAGAATGATATTGATGATCGATCATTCTAATTATCTAAATTAGAAGAGTTCTGGTCCATCGAAAGGAGTTTCGATGATGTCGATGATGAGATTACGACATATCTCATTACCATACAAATTTGAACCTAACTGGATCACACAAATAAGGGTTTGGGTTTGGATGTCATCAATTGGGCTAACTCAATTGATTTGGATTAGATCCAATTAGGTTCAAGAAAATCATGCTAGCACACGATTGAGCCTAACTTTCTCCTCATGTAATCTTTTCTGTCTCTACTAAGCCAAATATGATTTGACTCATCTTGAGAACCTTGAGAAGATTTTTCTTAGTCTAAATGAAGCTTGTCCAACTCAGAAAAGGCTTGTCTTAATTCATGAGATAAATTTAAGACAACACCTGCTAATTCCTAGCACCTGCCAATTTCATTTTAGGACATCTGTCAAAAGTTGATATATGGGTCTTAAACTGAAGAGGGATCATTGGAGGATTTTTGTGGAGTGTCCACATACCAAAACCCAATTGAATTGGGTGCCATAATCAGATTATGGCATGAGCCCAATTGGATTAATGTGGGCACCCCAAATGGATAAGAACCAAAGAGTCCTGATAAACATGGACTCTTTGGCGCCAACTTGATTTAGCTTATCCAATGTTGGCACCAACTTAGGAGAGAGGGTGGGGTTCTTATCTGATGTGATCAGATGACATCACTCCACCAATCAAAATTTTTTCAAAATTTATTGGAATTTTTTGATTGGTTGAATGATGTGGCACTGCGCAGCATACAGGGTCTATATAAACCCTGCTGCATCTAGGGTTTCATGAAAGAAATTGTTTTATACACAAAACTGAATAGCTGCCACCCCCTCCCTTCTTCTCTACATCCTCCCTACTCTCCTTCCTCCCCTATTCACATCCAAAGAGTTGGACATCCATCTGACAAAGATCCAAGGTGTGGTGATGCTTGGAACAGAAGGCTGCAGGACATCTTCGACAGGCTGCTGCTCCAACTTCAAAAAGAATTTTGAAGTACTTTCAAATCAGATAAAGATCTGATTTTTGGAGCATAGATTCATGAGGAGAAGATATTCTAGATCTTACCTGAGTAGATACTAGTAGAGGCCAGGCACTTGTGTGACTACATCAGAACCTCGGGCTGTGCAGAGATCATCTACAGGGTAATCAGATTACCCTTGAGGTACTTCTTCTTTCATCACAGATTTAGATTTAATTTTAAATTTTAAATATTAGATAATAAAATTAGATCTAGAAAATTAGATCTAAAATATGTGGGATAAATTTTTTTTTTTAAATTATTCCATCCCAGATTTGATGAAATCTGGAAGATCCTATGAGGAAAAGCGATTTTCCTCCCTTCAAGTGGTATCAGAGCCAGGTTGTTGGCTCTATTTTAGATCTATTTTAGATCTGATTATAATTTTAATTTATCTGATATTAAATAATTTTAGATGTTACATCAGATATGATAGGATCTAAAATCAAAATATTTAAAATTAAATCTAAGAAGATCTAGCATGCATAAGATGCATGACTAGACTAGGATTAGTTGAATCCATTAATGGTCTTAAGTTTTATATTTATAATGAGATTAAAATATAAATTAAATCAAATTTATTCTTTATTTTTTTGATATTATAAGTATTATAATCAGATCAAAAAATAAAAAATAAAATTTTAATTTTTTCATAAAATTGATCTGCAGCATACCTAGACTAGTTGTAAAATTGTTCTAGTAACTTGTCTAGAATAGATTTAATTTTGAATAGTTCAATTTAAATCTTATTTTTTAGATATTACATGTGATGTATCAGATTTGAAAGCATGTTAATTAGATTAATTTTTGATACATGAGATGTATGCAGAGCATGTATTAGTTAGATCTTAAATGTATATGTGATATGTTAATTTAGATCTAACTAATTTTGTAGTTAAATTTATATTTCTGATTAAGGTGTTCCTCATGGCTGTCTGGTCATAAGAACAAAGTAGAGTTTTAAGACCCTCTCTTTCCATTCAATGGGGTATTCATATGACGTGTAGGGGTGCCGCACGTTCATCCTTAATCAGAAATCAAAACTTATTTTTCTATAAAATCCTTGATCCTGAAATCCTAAGATTTATTTTACATGCTTTGTTTATGAACCCAAACTTAATTAATGAATTAAGCTTATGAAATTAAGTTAGGTCTAAAATTGAGAATTTCAGATCTAAGACATTTTCATAAAATTGGGTTTGGGCTTGGGTAGCTCAATTAGGTTTAGCGGTTGATCAAATCGAATCAAGAGTTAGTTAGGTAGGATCATGAAAGCTAATAATTGACCAGCCTAATAGGATTAAGTCTGGGTCAAGGTCGAATCACATTTAGATGTAACTCGATCAAGTTAAGACCTAATTTAGCTCAGTGGTTAGAGCCTGGATTGTAGGCTAACCCAATTAATTCTGGTTTGATAATTTGGTATCTAAAGTAAGTTGGGCAGATGCGACTGACTGGTTTTTAATTGGGAGCTACTCAACTCGAATGCGTTCTTGTCGAGTTAATGGCATATCCCTCCCACCGGTCTCATTTATCTAGCCATATGTGTCGACTTAGTTCTGATTAGAGGTGGCTAACAATTTGAGCTAGCCCATGCCACTAGGTTAGTCATATTTGTTATGACTATGTCAAGTCAAGTTTAATGAGACCTAAATAAATCTTTTTAAGAAAATATTAAGTCTAGGTCTTCCACCATTGTGGATGTGCGGGCCCTTCCTGAGGTTGATTGTTCTCGACTGGTTACAGTGGCTCAGTTGCACCAGAAAGATGCAATCATGTCCATTAGGCATTGGATGCTACAGATTAGAGGATGGGTTGGGCTCAATATTTCAGATATGGTGAGGAACCCAATCAAGAATCTAGTTCATGCAAATGGTGGGTTTGACTTAACTAAGGATTGGAGCAATATCCCGGACACGGTGAGCTTCATAAATTAGAGACTAAGTTTTGGGTGCACCATAATTAGAGAATCATTGGACAAGAGTTGTCTACTCATCGATTGATCCATTATCAATAACTGTTAGGTGAGGTGGTGAGCCAGTCGGTGAGACCGCACCACCCACTAAAAATCACTGATCACAGAGATTTTTACATCTCTACCAACGAAGTGTAAGGATCTGAGAAAATAGTGGAAGCCTAATTTATTTAAAAATAAAAATTCTAAACAAATTGATTGAGTTTGATTACAAAATCTAACTAGAAACTTTTGACTCTCTACAAAAAATATGTCTGCCTCAAACACCCTAACCAAAATTCTAGACACCCATAGACTGACTGGACCCAATTTCAAGGAGTAGTTGAGAAACTACAGAATTATTCTGGATTTCAAAAAATTGACTCATGTCTTAGATTAAGATCCACCTGCCATGCCAGCACGTCCGACTGCTGAACAGAGAGCATCTCTGGAAAAGTGGACAGATGATGATAATAAAGCAAGGTACTACATGTTGGGTGCAATGTCTGATGACTTGCAGCGCCAACATGAGAACATTTTGACTACCCATCAAATGTTGGCTCACCTACAAGAGTTGTTTGGTGAACAGAGTCGCACTGCCAAGTATCAAGTCTGTTAAAGACTTTTTAAGGCCAAGATGCATGATGGGCAGTCAGTCCAAGATCATTGTTTGATAATGATCAAGGATCTTGAGGAGCTTGAGAAGCTCGGTATCATCTTAGATAAAAATTTTTTGATTGATGTGATCCTTCAGTCCTTGTCCGATGCATATGGTCAGTTCATCATGAACTTTCATATGCATAAGATGCAGTGTGCCTTGGCCGAGTTAATGAACATGCTGCTTACGGTTGAGCTTTCTATGAAGGGTTCAAAAGGCTCAGTTCTTACTGTAGAGTGGACTTCTTCCAAGAGAAAGTCTTTTGGAAAGAAAAAGAAATTTGCGAAGAAGCAGAAGGTGGATGGCAAGAAAAAGAAGACAGAATCGAAGAAGAAGGCTGCTGATAAGGGAAAATATTTTCACTGCCAATCAGACGGCCATTGGAAGCGAAACTATACTCAGTACCTGGCCATCCTAAAGAATAAGAAGGATGGTCCTTCTAGAGGTATGCTCATTTTAGAATCTAATCTTACGATTTCTTCTGCATCCAGTTGGATGCTTGACTCTGGTTCTAGTGCTCATTTGTGCACTTCTATGCAGGGTCTTGAGGAGAGCAGGAGGCTGAGGGATGGGGAGATGATCCTACGCATCAGGAACAGAGCAAGAGTTGCTGCTATGGCCGTGAAAATCTACCCTCTGCGGTTACCATTAGGATTAGATTTAGTTTTAAGAGATTGTTATGATGTGCCTACAGCAAGCAAGAATTTGATTTATGTTTCATGTTTAGCACAAGAAGGCTATGTGATTAGCTTTCATAAGGACCATTGTAATATTTTTTATGAAAATAATAAAGTTGCAAATGATTTTCTTATTAACGATCTCTATCAGCTATATATTGATGTATCTATATTTAATATTAAGCAAAATATGAATGCCATAGTAATTAAAAGGCCTAGAGATAGTCTAAATGATAAGTATCTATGGCACCTAAGGCTAGATCATATAGCGGAAGATAGGGTTAACAAATTGAAAAAATTCAGGCTGTTGAGTCCATTGACTTTCAAGTCATATCCAGTTTGTGAATCATGCCTTCAAGGCAAAATGACCAAGCTTCCTTTTATGGGACATGGGGAAAGGGCCACAGATCTACTTGCCCTAGTACATATGGATGTGTGCGGCCCATTTGATGTGCCGGCTTAAGGCAACTACGTCTACTTCATTATCTTTACCGATAATATATCAAGGTACGGGTATGTATTTCTAATGAAACACAAGTCTGAAGCTTTTGAAAGGTTCAAAGAATTCAGACATGAGGTAGAAAAATAAATAGGAAAGCCCATTAAGGTTCTTCGATCAGATCGAGGAGGTGAATACCTTAGTCAGGAGTTCCTAGACTATCTTAAGGATAATGGCATAGTCTCTCAATGGACTTCACCTAGAACGTCTCAACTCAACGGGGTTTCAGAACAGAGAAATCGGACCCTATTAGATATGGTCTGTTCCATGATGAGCTTCACAGACCTCTTCGAATTTCGTTGGGGATATTGTCTCATGACAGCAATTTATGTATTGAATAGGGTTTCTTCTAAAACTGTTCCTACTACATCATATGAGATATGGCATGGTAAGAAGCCAAGTCTGAATCATCTCAAAATTTGAGGTTGTCCGGCTCATGTCAAGAGACAGTAGGCGGACAAGTTAGAGTTCAGGTCTTTTAGAGCTCGATTCATAGGATATCCTAAAGAGTCATTAGGATACTATTTCTATATTCTGGAAGACCACAATGTGATTGTGAGTCGAAGTATTATTTTTCTTGAAAAATAGTTTATTCAAGATGGTGGCATCGGAAGAATAGTTAAGCTCAAAGAGAATGTCTCCCAAGGGCAACGAGCTCAAGAACCTGAGGAACCTAATTAATCAGAACCAGTCCCAACACAACCTCTTCCACCTCGTAGATTGACTAGGGTTTTCCATCCTCCTAAAAGGTACTTCGGTACCATACAAGAGGAAGTAGAGGAAATATTCCTCACGAGAAATGGGGCTCATGGTGATGACCCCAAGATCTATGACGAGGCGATATTAGATATCGACTCTGAAAAATGGTTAGAGGTAATGAGATCAGAAATTGACTCGATACACTCCAACCAAATCTAGACCTTGGTAGATCCACCTAAAGGTATTGTACCTATTGGGTGTAAATGGATCTTCAAGAGAAAGATAGGTGCAGATGGAAATGTGGAGACATTCAAGGCTAGGCTCATAGCGAAAGATTATAGTCAGCGCGAAGGTATTGACTATCAGGATACCTTTTCGTCTGTATCCATGCTAAAATCCATCCGCACATTGCTTGCTGTTGCAGCCTATTTCGATTATGAAATATGGCAGATGGACGTGAAAATAGTATTCTTAAATGGACATCTTGAGGAAGATATCTATATGGAATAGCCACTTGGTTTCACATCTAGTGATGATGATCACAAGATCTGCAAGCTGCAAAGGTCCATTTATGGACTTAAGCAAGCATCTCAAAGTTGGAATACTCATTTCAATGATGTCATCAAAATGTTTGGTTTCATCAAGAACGAGGAGGAACCATGTGTGTTCAAAAAGATCAGTGGGAGCACAATTGTCTTCCTCGTATTGTATGTAGATGACATCCTCCTAATTGAGAATGACATTTCCATGTTGACCTCAGTCAAAGTATGGTTGTCTAAGGAGTTCTCTATGAAAGATCTAGGAGTGGCATCCTTTATACTGGGTATTAAGGTCTATAGAGATAGACCAAATAGGATACTCGGACTTTTACAGAAGATGTACATTGAGGAGGTGCTAAAAAGGTTTAGCATGGAAAACTCTAAAAGAGGTTTATTAACTTTTGGACATGGCATTCATCTCTCCAAGAAGATATGCCCTAGCACACCTGAGGAGATTGAACGCATGAGCAAGATCCCTTATGCTTCGGCAATAGGGAGCCTCATGTATGCCATGCTATGTACACAACCTGATATAGCCCATGCTGTAAGTATCACAAGCAGATATCAGTCAAATTCAGGCAAAGAGTACTGGACTTCTGTGAAATGTATCCTTAAGTACTTGAGAAGGACTAAGGATATGTTTCTAGTCTTTGGGAATGGAGAACTCCAGATTCAATGATATACAGACTTAGACTTTATGTTTGATATAGATGATCGAAAGTCGACATCTGGGAGTCTGTTCATTTGCAATGGTGGTGCAGTTAGCTGGAAGAGTTCCAAACAGACGGTGATTGCTGATTCCACCATGAAGGCAGAGTATATTGCTGCATCGGAAGCTGCAAAGGAGGCATTCTGGTACAAAAAATTTACCGCAGAGCTTGGAGTGATGTCATCGGATGCCATACCTCTTTACTGCGATAATAATAGTGCCATAGCCCTAGTTAAGGAGCCAAGATCTCACCAGAAGTCCAAGCACATCGAGCGGTGATTCCATTTGATCCGTGATTACCTCGAAAAGTGTTATGTCGAGGTCAAGAGAGTCAACTCCATAGATAATGTGGCAGATCTACTGACTAAGCCATTGGGCAACAGAAGATTGAAGCCCACCTTGAGAAGATGGGACTTAGATATGTAGCCAATTGGCATTAGGTCAAGTGAGAGTTTGTTAGATGTGTTTCCTAGATGCCAGATCAGCTGACACATTTCTATACAAATCTAAGGATAAATTTATAATTTTGACTATAAATGAATAAAAGGGTTATTTTTCTATCACATTGTGTACATTGTGTCTATGATACATCCTTTAAGTTAGTGGGAATGTAAATTCATATTTTCAAGAGTTGAAAATTTAAGGCATGAATTTACATAACTAACTCATAAACAGCTCCTGACCATAGGATCATCATGCGGATGGTGATCGATCCGGAAGGTTGGTGTACGATCATTTTCTTAGGGTAGATGTGTCTTGAGTCTACGGTGTAGAGACACCAGAGTGAGAGTACAGGTATTCATTGAGAACGAGAGTACTAAGCGTGATCATATCAAGCAGTCATAAGGAAGTCTACCTTCTCATCAATGACTAGCTTGATGCTGCAGTTGTGTGTCTAGTTCTTTGACCTGAGGTGCATCGATAGTTCACCTTGAGTATGTTATAGTTTGACTACATCATAACTCGATCTCATAGCCATTCGAAATCCTGAGGTGTATGTTGGCTGTAGCATATTCATTATAGGAACTAGATCGCACCAAGATGGGATCTATCAACCTCGGTAGATGAGAGGAGTAGTCCTATGATAATTGAAAGATCGAGTCCTTAAGCCCATGACCATGACAAAGTAAAATAATTGAAAAGAGTTTTTCATTAAGATTTTACATCAGACTCAGATCGATCGATTAACTCATATGACTGATGTTGGGTTTGACGAGTTCACCTTAATCTTAATTCAGTCGGGACTCATGATAGAAGAACTCAATCACATAGGTAACTGCACCGAGAGATTCATCTTCAGTTCTGATGGGTTGCCACCACATACTGCTAGATGTCACTAGTGGATTTTGAGAGCAATTAGAATGATATTGATGATCGATCATTCTAATTATCTGAATCAGAAGAGTTCTGGTCCATCGAAAAGAGTTTCGATGATGTTGATGATGAGATCACGACATATCTCATTACCATATGAAATTAAATCTAACTGGGTTACACAAATAAGGGTTAGGGTATGGATGTCATCAATTGGGCTAACTCAATTGATTTGGATTAGATCCAATTAGGTTCAAAAAAATCGTGCTAGCACATGATTGAGCCTAACTTTCTCCTTGTGTAATCTTTTCTGTCTCTACTGAGCCAAATATGATTTGACTCATCCAGAGAATCTTGAAAAGGTTTTTCTTAGTCTAAATGAAGGTTGTCTATCTCAGAAAAGATTTATCTTAATTCATGAGATGAATTTAAGACAACACCTACTAATTCCTAGCACTTGCCAATTTCATTTTAGGACATCTGTCAAAAGTTGACATATGGGTCTTAAATTGAAGAGGGCTCATTGGAAAATTTTTGTAGAGTATCCACATGCCAAAACTTAATTGAATTGGGTGCCATAATCAGATTATGGCATGAGCCCAATTGGATTTAAGTGGCCGCCCCAAATGGATAAGAACCAAAGAGTCCTGATAAACATGGACTCTTTGGTGCCACCTTGATTGAGCTTATCCAATGTTGGCACCAACTTAGGAGAGAGAGTGGGGTTCCTATATGATGTGATCAGATGATATCACTCTATAAATCAAATTTTTTCTAAAATTTATTGGAATTTTTTGATTAGTTGAATGATGTGGCACTGTGCAGCATACAGGGTCTATATAAACCCTACTGCGCCTAGGGTTTCATGAAAAAAATTATTTTATGCACAAAACCCAATAGCTACTACCTCCTCCCCTCTTCACATCCAAAGAGTTGGATGTCCATATGGCAAAGATCCAAGGCGTGGTGACACCTGGAACAGAAGGCTATAGGACATCTTCGACAGGCTGCTGCTCCAACTTTTGAAGGAGTTCTGAAGTACTTTCAAATCAGATAAAGATTTGATTTTTGGAACATAGATTCACAAGGAGAAGATGTTCTAGATCCTATCTGAGTGGATACTAGTAGAGGCCAGGCGCTTGCATGGCTACATCAGAACCTCGGGTTGTGCAGAGATCATCTACAGGGTAATCAGATTATCCTTGAGGTATTTCTTCTTTCATCATAGATTTAGATTTAATTTTAAATTTTAAATATCAGATAATAAAATTAGATCTAGAGAATTAGATCTAAAATATGTAGGATAATTTTTTTTTTTTTAAATTATTCTGTCCCAGATTTGATAAAATCTGGAAGATCCTATGAGGAAAAGCAATTTCCCCCCTTCAAATTTATGCCTTAAATTTTTAACTTTTGAAAATATGAATTAATATTTCTACTAACTCAAAGGATGTATCACAGACACAATGTACACAATATGATAGAAGAATAACCCATTTATTGATTTATAGTCAAAATTATAAATTTGTCCTTAGATTTGTACAGGAATGTGTCAGCCAATCTGGCATCTAGGGCACACATCTAATAGCTATGTGATTAAATCCCATGAAGAAGAATGCGAAAGGAAGAACTTTCTTTTCTATAAAATCCTAGATCTTGAAATCTTTGGTTTGTTGTATGTGATACAAAGTTGTATGAAAAATAAAATATTTAATCTATATGATTAAAATTATTTTAATTATGAAAAATAAAATTTAAAATCTTAAAAAGTTTAGATATGATTAAAAGGATGTTTATGATTGTTTTATTTTAGCATTATGCAAGATTTTTCAGGTCTAAAATTCTTTGAAATGTGCTCGCACAATTACTGAGCCGACCCAATTTTGAATTAAGCTGACCCAATCTCCTTGTGTAGCTAGCTTAGTGTTGATTGAGTCGATCCAGTTTTAGAATAAAAAATTTTTGCATAAAATTTATTGTAAATTGTTTACAAAATGAAAAGTTGAAATTGTTCAAAACCTAAACCTAAACCTATGTTGAACCTACACTTAATTCAAAATTAAGTTAAACTAATTAGATATAGAATTATGAATTAAAGATCTAATATCATTTGCATAAAATATGGGTTGATGGGTTTAAGGGTTAGCTTGATCAGGTCATCTTAATTGGGTTAGACCTAAGGTTAGAATCAAAGACCAAATGGATCAAGTAGAGAAATTGATTAAATCTAACCAAATATTAAATTAGATTAAATCAAAATTTTTTTAGAACCAATACAATAGCTGTAGATGGTCAAGTCTATGTCTTTGATTAGACCAAATGGATCTTGATCGTGGCTCAGTGGTCGAGCCTGAGCCTTTAGGCAAACCAAATTGAAACTAATTAACCAATTGGTGTCTAAGATAAGTTTGATATTTAAACCAATGATTTTTAATTAAAAGCAGCTTACCTGGCCATTTTGATGGTGTCTAAGGCAAGCTTAGCATACCCTCCCACCGATCTCACTTATTTGATCGATATGGTTAATCAGCTTTTGATTAGGTTGCTTATTGATTCGTGCTAACCCATGCTATATAGGTAAATCAGTGTGACTGATTTATGTGCTCCTAGATTGACCAACTAGTCCTGAGTCTTTTTTATGACTTGATGAAGTCAGTGAAAAGATTTATAACTAGTTGGGTGGCCCAAATTAAGCTTAACCTTGTTTGATCTGACTTGGTGAAGTCAATGGGAGAATTAAGAATAGCGGGTCCAATCTCTTCTCTAAATTAATTCTTAAATCTTCTAGATTATTAGGTTTCTAAAATGAGATAGTTATGGTGATAACTAAATCATAGCCTCCCATTAAGTTGGATGATAATAGATCCATTAGTATGATGATCATTGGAAGTCCAAAGGTTTGGTGCCCATCCGCTATTGAAATTATCATTCATAATATGATGACTCAGTCGAGTCTCTCTAGTGAGTGGTCAGATTAGCCAGCCAAACTCAGGCCTGATCATTTGATAGTTAGATTTTTGAGTATGATCATGTTAACAGTTGGACCTAACTAGGGCTATAAAAAAAGATCAAAGTCAACTAAAAAGTTACCTGGGACTAAATTAATTATTAAAAATTATTTATTAAAATAATTAGTTAAAAATCTATCCATAAATGTATATAGGTGACCCGACCAAAGTCAGGCTCATATGCAACTGTATGGATTCTAGTACCCACTAAGAAATTAGAGTAATTTCTCAGATTGGAGGTAGAGATTGCCAATTCGACTAAAATAGTGGGAGAACCTTTAGACTAAAGTCCAAGTCTTTAGGCTTAATCAATTCATAAAAATAGAGATCTTGTATTTTTTTTCAGTTATGGCTAGATGTCTGTTGCTCCGTTTATTATTTGACAGTGACTTATTTATAGGATCCAACTTCGATTGTTGGTATCAAAAGTTGCTAATAGTTCTAGAGCATGAATAGATCATATATATGATTATGGATCCAACACCTGATGTTTTTGTGTCCAACACACATGATGCAATCAAAGGCACTTATCAGAAGTGGCCAAATGATCGTATCACCATGTGATGTTTTTGACAGTAGCGACGATAATGAATTTAGTTATAAATTTGATGATACTCAATAGGAGAAAATTTTTTAAATGTTGAAGGACTTCTTTTGCACCTCTGAATATGTATCTTCGGTAGGACAATAATCTTTTGAGAAAGAAAAGAAAAAGAAGGTATAAAAGAGTCGTACTTGGGCTGAAGAGCCCAAACTGACAAAAGAGTCTAAGGTTAACCTAGTCTGATAAATTTTTTTGATTTGAACAGGCTAAGAAAGAGAAATCAGCAAAGGATTACTGGACAAGATACATATATGATAACACTTTATGATTTCTCTATCTATGACACTACTATCTGGGTATTTGATATCAAAAGTCCACGTAATTTATTGCAATGACTTCAGGCAAGTAGAAAGATTGAAAACAGTAAAAGATTTTTGAATGTTGAAGCTGAAAGTTATGTTTCAATTCTGGTTTTAAGAATTCTCAAGCAAGTTTCTGATTCTAATAATGTCATTTTCGATGATTGTCACCATTGTCCATTTTGATGAATATAATTTTCGTAGGCCTTCTGGTTAAGGATGGATTTACATTGTCAACATAGAATGATTTTTGTGATATCATTATGAATGATGTCAAAATCATATGTGGACAATTGAAAAATAGTATTTATGAATAGTCATAATCTGTTAGTGTACTGTACACAATAAATAAATTCTTTAGAGTAGATAATGTCACAAAAGCCTATCTTTGACAATTTAGACTCGATCATATAAACAAGAATGAGATTAGCAGGAGATAATTCTTGAAGTCAATGATTGTGAATCATGATCAACCTGTCAATCTTATCTCTTTAGTAAGATGACCAAGTCAACTTTTACTAAAAAAAGTTAATGAGCCAATGATGTTCTGAGTCTGATGCATACTGATGTATTGGATCTACAAATATATCTGCCATAAATTTAGATTATTTGAAATATTCGAACAATTTCTTAATAAGATAGAGAAACAAACTAGGAAGAGCATTAAAACTTTTTAATCAGACCAAAGAGGAGAATGCCTTTCTGGTGAGTTTCTAACATATCTAAAAGAGAATAGGATTATCTAAAAGAGAATAGGATTCTTTCTTATTAGAATCAACTTTGTTAGACATAATTCGATCCATGATGAGGTTTATAAGTTTGCCAATCTCATTTTAAGATTTTGCTCTTAAGATTGCTTGTCATGTTCTCAACTAGATTTTGAACTAATCAATCACAAAGACACCATATGAGATATGGACTAGACATAAGCCAGTACTCTCTTACTTTAGGGTTTGGGAGTGTTTAGTTTATGTCAAGCATTTATAGATCGATTAGCTTGAATTTTGATCCTATAAATATTATTTTGTAGGGTATCCTAAAAGATCTAGGAGATATAACTTCTACCTTGCTAAAGAACAAGAGTTGTTCGGCATTCTTTTTAAGAAAAAGAGTACCTTGGTGAAGGAACTGATATCTTTAATGTAAAACTTATGAAGTTTAACAGATAGAAAAACCAACATAATCTAGCAAACTCATAGAATCAAATTTGATTAGATCAAATTCAAAATCTATTATAGAAGCACCATTAAGGAGATTCGGTAGAGTACCATGTCCATCGGATAGATACTTCGATTTCTAGTTTTGAGATGTGATCCTGTTGAACTCGATGAGAACAATAAAGATCTGATCACCTACATGGATGCCATATAGAGGTTTGACTCCGATTAGTGGCTTGGAGCCATAAAGTCCGAAATAGAGTCCATAATGGTCAATGGTGTATGGACACTCGTTGATCCATTCGAAAGGATAAAGCCCATAGAGTGTAAGTGAATCTTCAACAGGATTAGAGGGTACAAACGAGAAGGTGGAGGCCTACAAAGCCTGTTTGGTTGCCTAAGGATATTGTCAATGTAATGGTATTGACCATATTTTTCCTGAGGCAATGCTAAATATTTCAAAGCTGGAAGATGCATTTTGACAAGTGATCAAAAGGCATGGCTTCATTAAGAATGAAGAAGAATCTTGAAAATATAAATGGATTAATAGTTCTATGAGTGTATTTCTTATTTTGTATGTGAATAAAATTTTTTTAATCAGGAATGACATTCCTTACATTATAAGGAATAAAAGTTTCACTATTATTATTATTCTCTATAAAGGATTTGGAAAAAGCATCCCTCATCCTAGGGATGAAGATCTATAGAGATAGATCTAAGATGCTGCTTAGGTTATCCCAGTCTATGTACATAGAGTGTTTATGAATAGAATTTATTCTATCATGGACACTATATATGAGATAGGATATGGTATACTAATCAGGGTAGTGAGTAGATACCTGCAAGATCCAGATAAGAATTACTGGTAGGTCATCTTTAAGTATTTGAGAAATACTAAGGATTGGTGACTTGATTATAGAGAATCTGACTTAAAACTTATAGAGTATGACTCCAATTTTTAGTTGGATATAATAATAGTAAGAACATGTTGGAATATATTTTTATCCTAAATAATGGAGTAATCTGTTGAAAAAGTTCCAAGCAGAAAAATATAGCCAATTTAATTTGTGAAGCAAAATATATTGCAGCATTCGATGCTTGCAAGGAAGCTTTGTGGTTGTACAGGTTCACTGGCAAGCTAGGAGTGGCACCCTCTGATGATGGTTCTGTTGTATTGTACAGCACCGAAGCCATAGCTCATATTAAGAAATCGAAGTTCCATTAGCTTACCAAATATTTTGCATCGCCACCATCTTATTCAAAAAATCATGGATCGAGATGACATCAAATTTTAGAATATCAAAGGAAAGGAGAATTAGACTAACCCATTTACTAAAGCCTCAATATCTAGGAGTTTTGAGATGATAAATCGAAGATGGATATATGATATTATACTGATAGGCTTTAGTTTAAGTGAGAGTTGTTGGAAATTATATCCTAAAGCCAATCATTTGATGATTGTGCTAATTATAAATGTATATGAATTGATCAATAATAAAAATTATTTAGCCTTTTTCATCATAAGATTACATCTTCTAAAGAACTCCTGTGTTGTGATGAAGTCTTTAGGACTATTTTGATCGAAAAAAAAATTATCGCATAGTCCTTAAACTAGTTTGCGACCAAATGATATGCTATTACTAGGATGATAGCGATATCAAATGTAGATCATTGTGTACCATAAGTGTTAGTTATCCTCATAACTAAATGGTATGAAGACACTGGTATGGTATGTAGGTGAGATATAGGAGTACATCATCACTGAACGTGACCAACTGCGGAGCATTCTACTGTCAAGAGTGGCTCACGAAGGATATAAGTATAAGTGTCTCTCCGACCTAAGATCACTATAGTGATTTGCAAGCAACTCACTGTACTTTAGTGTCAAACTTCTGAATTTTTAATTCAGTGATAGAAGATTTTTAGGTGCGGTCAAATATTGATCAAGTTTATGCATAAGTCAAGATGGGATTGACCCCTCTGAATAAATAGAAGTTAATATATCAATGTATTTCAATTTAGCAAAATCTAAGCTCGGATAATCCATGTGATGGATTTGAAAGATTAAAATGTTGGAGCACAATCCTGACTCCTCCCATGGACCTTGGGTGCAGCAGAACCAGCTACGAACAAATCTGGAGACTTCTGGACTCGATCGAAGGCCCTTGACGAAATCAGCCTGGTTGCTGTCTTCTTCGTCAGTCTTTCGTTCCAGATGAAGAATGCCTCTAAGATCACCTCTAAAAAATTCAAGATCTGGTACCCAACCAGATCAGGCCTAGATTGAGGTTTTTCAATTCATAGATCTCAAATTGGGGTATTCTAGATAGGGAAGAAGGTAGATAAAACCAGACCTTGCAGATCTATCCTCCTGCAGCCTTTCCTGTAGATTTGTTGATGGAGATCTCACCCGCACCTCAAACGACCTCAGATTAACTTCAGATCTGAAAGAAACTTGTACCAACCTCGTAGCAAGAGATTTCAAGTTCTGGACCTAATGTTTGGGTGGCTGCAAGAGAGGGAGAGGTAATATGGCTGGCAGCACGAAGGGGGAGGGGCTCAAAACCCTAGCGCCTCCCCTGCTTTTCCTACCTTCTATGGACCTGGCGGCAAGAAACCCTAGGGTTTCTTGCTCCTGGGGTATGGAGAATAGCTGAAGAGAGAGGAAGAAGAGAGAGAAAGACTTGGGAGAAAGGGTTTTCGTATTCCTTGGCTTAATCAAACCTATACAGTGCATGTATATATAAACACAGGGTCAAGTGACACAAACCCAAAACTCCCTTGACCAACTCTATGGGAGATTAGGTTAACCCAAGCCCATGTACACCCATGACTCAACCTAATCTCACTTATCCTGGGCCCAGACCTGGCCCATAAAGAGTTGGTCCCTTGAGGCCCACATAACCTAGACCTCAAGAACCCGAAAGGCCCACAGCCTTTCAACCTAGGGCCCAACTAGCCCTAGAGCCTCCATGAAGCCCTCATGAATGATGGACCTTGGCCTTAGCCTTGGTCCCCTGGGCCTTGGGCACACCACCTGGATCACAACAATCTCCACCTTGGTGTCCCAAAGCCTCAACTAGCTCCACTCTGTCCATTAGCCGAATCAGCTCAACACATCTTTGAAAGCTGTCCCATGGAAGTACCTTCGTAAGTGCATCAGCTGGGTTCTCCTTGGTGTGTACCTTTACCAGCTCCACCTCGCCATCCTCCATAAGTTCCCTAATCTGATGATACCGAATGTCGATGTGCTTTGTCCTTGCATGATAGACTGAGTTCTGTGCTAGTAGAAGTGCACTCTGGCTGTCACAGTGCACTCTAATGGCCTCCTGAGTAAGGCCCATCTCCATCAACAAATCCTTCAGCCAAATTACCTCCTTAGCTGCTTCTGTCAGCCCGATGTATTCCACCTCTATAGTGGATAGGGCCGTGATAGACTGCAGACTCGATCTGCAAGAAATAGGACCTCCATACAGGCTAAAGATGAAGCCTGTCATAGACCTCCGGGTATCCTCATCTCCACCGAAGTCTGCATCTACATAACCGCCAATCAACCCTTGAGCCTCCCTGGACATGTCAGAGTATCCCACTGCACCTCCTTGCTGTTCGTAGCAGATGCCAACTCCAACTGAACCCGCCAGGTATCTGAATATCCACTTCAGAGCTCTCCAGTGCTCCCTGCCAGGCTGCGCCATGAACCTGCTAATCCGACTCACTGCATGAGCGATGTCTGGCCTACAACAAACCATTGCATACATCAAGCTCCCAACTCCTGAAGCATAAGGGACCGTCTCCATCTCCTGAGCCTCCACCTCAGTCTGTGGCACCATGGTCTTCGAGAGTCTGAAGTGGCCGGCAAGTGGCAGCTCCACCGACTTTGCTCCCTTCATCCCGAACCTCTCTAAGACCTTCTGTATGTAGCCCCTTTGAGATAGATGCAGCACCCTTCGGGCTCGGTCTCTGAAAATCTCCATGCCTAGGATCTTCCTTGCAGGATCCAAATCCTTCATCTCAAACTTCCAAGATAAGGATGCCTTCAGATCCTGCACAACCTTCCTACTCTTGCATGCTATAAGCATGTCATCCACATACAAGAGTGGGAACACCCTAGAACCATCCTCAAGAGACTGAACATAAACACAGGGATCAAACACGCACCTGGAAAGTCCAATGCTGCGCACATAGGAGTCAAACCACTTGTACCATTGCCTCGGTGACTGCTTTAGCCCGTACAGTGACTTCTGCAACAAACAAACCTTTTCCTCTAATCCTGGATCCCTGAAACTGGGTGACTGCTCCATGTAAATCCTCTCCTCCAAATGCCCATGGAGGAATGCTGTCTTGACATCCATCTGCTCTAGCTCTAAATCCTGAGCTGCTACAATGCTCAGCAACACTCTGATGGAAGTATGTCTGACGACGGGAGAGAAGACCTCGCTGAAGTCGATGCCTTCCTTCTGGGAGTATCCCTTGGCCACTAACCTCGCCTTGAATCTGATACCTCCCTACTCTGAAGGCCCTTCCTTACGATCGTAGACCCATTTGCAGCCAATGGGCTTCTTCCCCTATGGCAACTGCACCAATCGCCACGTCTGGTTCTGGTGGAGAGACTGCATCTCCTCGAACATCGCCTGGACCCATCGCTCTCTATCCTATCTCTCAATAGCCTCTTGATACGTATATGGGTCTCCATTCGCTATCATCAGGGCATATGATAGCATCTCCTCGAAGCCATATCGGTCCGATTGCCTGATGGTCCTCTTGGGCTTGTGTAGGGCAACACCGATATCAGTCCTCGGTCCAGCTCGCTCCTGCTGGACCTCTTCACCTCGATCATCTGTCTGAGTCCTCTCCACCTATGGAGACACCTTAGGTAGGTGCTCCACCTGAATGTCATGTCCTCCGATTGTACCTACAAGAGGACAAATCAAAGAGGTAAGCTGTCCAGTAGCGCCCTGCTGGGCCTCCTTCTGCTCCTGCTGCTCCTCCATGCCTGCTCGCCTCCGTAGGACTGACTTCTCATCAAAATTCACATCCCGACTAATGATGACCTTCTTTTTTAAGAGATCCCATAGCCTGTATCCCTTAACTCCTCACGGATAGCCTAGAAACACCATCTTGCATGATCTGGCGTCTAGCTTGCTCTGCTCACCAGCTCCAATGTGCACATAGGCCGTGCACCCAAATACTCGTAGATGGCCCAGCCCAACTGTCCTCCCAGACCACACCTCCTATGGAAGCCTGCCATCCAATCTGGTGTGAGGTGACCGATTGACCAAGTAACCTGCTGCGTCAACTGTGTCAACCCAGAATGCCTTTGAAAGTCCTGCCTGCAGCCTCATGCATCGTGCCTTTTCCAGAAGTGTTCTATTCATCCTCTCGGCCACCCCATTCTGCTGTGGAGTCCCCTTAATTGAGAAGTATCTCCTGATCCCACACTCCTCACAGTAGTCCTGGAACTCTCTGCTGGTGTACTCCCCGCCATTGTCTGACCTCAGACACTTCACGCTCCTCCCCTGCTCCTTCTCCACCTCAGCTCTCTAGATTTTGAACTTGGTGAAGACCTCAGACTTCTCTCTCATGAAGTAAATCTAGAGTTTCCTTGAGAAATCATCAATTAGGGTCATGAAGTATCTAGCCCCATTCTTAGCTGAAACTGGGGCTGGTCCCCACATATCCGTGTGTACTAACTCCAGAGGGGCTGCACTGTGGGTTGTACTGATGTTGAACTGAACTCTCCTCTGCTTTTCCATCTGGCAAGGCTCATAGATCTCTCCTGTAGCACCATCCTCCAGATCAAAGATGAGTCCTCTCCTGCTCAACTCCCTCAGCCCCTTGTCACCCATGTGGCCTAGGCGGTAGTGCCACATCCTGTAAGCCCCCTGCTGGTCCTGTGCTGCAACTGCTGCATCAGACTCTCCAATCACCACAGATCCCTCCATGCGATAGATATTATTGTCCAACCTCCTGCCTCTCATCACCACCATAGCTCCATTGGAGATGTTTAATACTCTGCTTCTAGCCCTACTGCTGAAGCTGTATCCACTGCGCTCCAAGTAGCCTAGTGACACCAGATTCTTTTCCAGCTTCGTGATGTGCTTTACATTTGTCAATGTCCTCACAATCCCATCAAACATCCTCACCCTGACTGTCCCTATCCCAGCTACCTTGCAAGGATGATTGTCGCCTAGAGTCACTGATCCCTCATCTGTCTTGGTGTATGTCGCAAACCAAGACCTGTGTGGTGTGTAGTGATGTGAGCACGCAGAGTCTAGTGTCCACTCCTCTGTGTAATGCCTGTGACCATCTGATACCACAAGTAGATCATCCTCCACCTGCTGCCCAGCAACTACACTCACTGATTCTGAGCCACTTCTTTCTCCCTTCTTTCTCTTCCATAGTGGACATTCTCGCTTGAAGTGCCCGAACTCATTGCACTTGAAGCATTTCATCTCTTTCTTTCCCTTCCTGGACTTGGACCGCCCCGTGGACTTGCTTCTACCTCTGCCTCTACCTATCCTCTCCCCTACTGCCAAACCCTCCTGGGGAGCCCAATCTCTGGTCAACTTTTTTCTTTGCTCATTAGACCTCAGCACCGAGACCATGTCCTCATATTCCAGAGTCTCCTTGCCGTAGAGCAGTGTAGTCACCAAAGAGTCATATGATCCTGGCAGCGAACACAAAAGAAACAGGGACTTATCCTCCTCATCCAGCTTCACCCCGATATTCATCAACTCTGTGCACAACTGGTCGAACCTCTGAATATGGTCAATCACATCGGATCCCTCCTACATCCGAAGACTGTACAACCTCTTCTTCAGCATTAGCTTGTTGCACATATTCTTCCCCATATACATGGTGTGCAACTTCGACCAAAGGCCCTTCAGGGTCTTTTCTTCCAGCACTGAATACAACGCTGCATCTGCCAAACATCCTCTGATCATCGAGCATGCTTTCTTCTCCAACGATGCCCACTGTCTATCTGTCATTCTCTCAGGCTTCTCATCCAAAGCCTGATCCAGATTTGCTTGCACCAGAAGATCCTCCACTTGGATTTTCCATATGAAAAAATTTTTCTTGCCATCAAACTTCTCAAAATCAACCTTCATATTGCTTTCCATGACTGGATCCAAGCCAAACAAGCAATATAAAATCAAGAAGTATAGAATATACCTTGATGGTATCTTGCTGAAAATTTTCACCACTTGGGATCTTTAACTTCTCGTGCTTGGAACCACTTCCTCACCACTGTGGCTCTGATACCAACTATTGGAGCATGATCCTGGCTCCTCCCACGGACCTTGGGTGTAGCAGAACTAGCAACGAACAAATCTGGAGACTTCTGGACTCGATCAAAGGCCCTTGACGAAATCAGCTTGGTTGTTGTCTTCTTCGTCAGCCTTTCGTTCCTGATGAAGAATGCCTCTAAGATCACCTCTAACAAATCCAAGATCTGGTACCCAACCAGATCAGGCCTGGATCGAGGTCTTTAAATTCATAGATCTTGAATCAGGATATTCTAGATAGAGAAGAAGGTAGATAGAATCAGACCTTACAGATCTATCCTGCTGCAGCCTTTCCTGTAGATCTGTTGATGGAGATCTCACCCGCACCTCAAACGACCTCAGATCAACTTCAGATCTGAAAGAAACTTGTACCAACCTCATAGCAAGAGATTTCAAGTCTTGGACCTGATGTTTGGGTGGCTGCAAGAGAGAGAGAGGCAATATGGTTGGCGGCACAAAGGGGGAGGGGCTCAAAACCCTAGCGCCTCCCTTGCTTTTCCTATCTTCTATGGACCTGGTGGCAAGAAACCCTAGGGTTTCTTGCTCCTGAGGTGTGGAGAATAGCTGAAGAGAGAGGGAGAAGAGAGAGAGAGACTTGGGAGAAAGAGTTTTCGTATTTCTTGGCTTAATCAAACCTATACAGTGCATGTATATATAAACACAGGGTCAAGTGACCCAAACCCAAAACTCCCTTGACCAACTCTATGGGAGATTAGGTTAACCCAAGCCCATGTACACCCATGACTCAACCTAATCTCACCTATCCTGGGCCCAGACCTAGTCCATAAAGAGTTGGTCCCTTGAGGCCCACATAACCTAGACCTCAAGAACCCGAAAGGCCCACAGCCTTTCAACCTAGGGCCCAACTAGCCCTAGAGCCTCCATGAAGCCTTCATGAATGATGGACCTTGGCCTTAGCCTTGGTCCCCTGGGCCTTGGGCACACCACCTGGATCACAACAATATGGTCAGGACATAGGCTGAACCCTCTTACTTAGGATCTGGGGGTGTCTGGCTTATGTTAAACAAATACAAACTGACAAGCTCAGTCTTAGGTCCGATAAGTATAATTTCATAGGGTAACTCCAAAAAAATGATGGGATATTACTTTTATCTGACTTCTAAACAAAAGATGTTTGTCAGTAGTAAGGCACACTTTTTGAAAAAAAAAAATTTCTTAGTGAAAGAATAAGTGCCTCTAAAATTGAGCTTGATGAAGTTTGACAGGTAGAAGAACCGACACCAATGATTGAATCTGAAATAGGTTTGATAAGATCAAATCTGAAGCCCAATGAACAAACATCCTTATGGTGATCTGGTAGAGTATCATGTCAATCGAATAGATACCTAGGTTTCTTGATCCGAGATGGGGATCCTGTCGAACTCGATGAGAACGATGAAGATCCGATCACATATATGGATGCAATATAGAGGTCCGACTCTGATAAATGGCTTGAAGTCATGAGATTTAAAATAGAGTCCATGAAGGTCAATGATATATGGACATTAGTTGACCCACCTAAAGGGGTTAAACCCATAGGGTGTAAGTGGATCTTCAAGAGGAAGAGAGGTGCAGATGGAAAGGTGGAGACCTATAAAGTCCATTTGGCTGTCAAGAGTTATCGTCAGTATTATGGTATTGACTATGATGAGATATTTTTTCCTATGGAAATGCTCAAATCCATTCGAATTATGCTTGTGATAGTAGTATACTTGAACTATGAAGTCTGGCAAATGGATATGAAGATAGCTTTCCTAAATGGAGAGCTGAATGAAGAGGTGTATATGATACAACTTGAAGGGTTCATATCCACAGATGAGTCCAAAGTATGCAAGCTTCAAAGGTCCATTTATGGATTGAATCAAGCATCTCGAAGTTAGAACATATGTTTTGATAAGGTGATCAGAATGTTTGGCTTCATTAAGAATGGAGAGAAATCCTGCATATATAAGTGGGTAAATGATTCATTAATTATATTTTTTATGTTGTATGTGGACGACATTCTCTTAATCGAAAATGATGTTCCTGCATTACAGAGATAAAAGTTTGGCTGTCGTCATAATTCTCTATGAAGGATCTGGGAGAAGTAGCTTACATCCTAGAGATGAAGATCTATAGGGATAGATCTAAGAGGCTGCTCAGACTTTTTCAATCGATACCATACTGAAATGGTTCAGCATGAAAAATGCTAAGAAAGGCTATCTTCCGTTAGGTCAAAGAATTTTTCTTTCGAAAGAAGATTGTCCGACAACTCCTCAAGAGAAAGAGCATATGAGTAGAGTTTCATATGCTTCGACAGTGGGTTATATTATGTACACCATGATATGTACGAGATCAGATGTGGCATACTCATCAGAAGTAGTGAGTAGATACCAGTATGATCCAGAAGAAAACCACTGGAATGTCATAAAGATCATTCTTAAGTATTTAAAAAATACTAAGGACCAGTGACTTGTGTTGTTGGAAAATATGTCCCAAAAGTCAATCGTCAAGCCGTTGACGGTTGAGCAATCTTGTATTATAATTGATTTATTAATAAATAAAATATATTTTTAGCATTTTCATCATAAATTTTTATCTTCTAATAAACTTTGTTGTTGTGATGAGGTCCTTAGGACTATTTAGGTTCGATAAGGAGAGAATTTATCGATTAGTCCTTAAAGCTGTTCACGACCAAATGATAAGCTGTTAATAAGGACGACAGCTTCTATCGAGCATAGGTTGCTACAGGCCATATGGGTTGGTTGTCCTCTTAACCAAAAAGAGTGGAGACACTGGTATGGCATACAGGTTAGATGTAAGGGTACATCATCATTAAACGTGACCAACTCCAAAGTATTCTACTATCGAGAATATCTCTGATGGGATATAGGTATAAGTGTCCCTTAGACCTGAGATTGCCTTAGTGACTTGCAAGCAACTCACTGTGCTTTGGTACTGTTAGATGTGTGCCCTAGATGCCAGATTAGCTGACACATTCCTGTACAAATGTAAGGGCAAATTTATAATTTTGACTATAAATGAATAAAAGGGTTACTATCACATTGTATACATTATGTCTATGATACATCTTGTGAGTTAGTAGGAATGTTAATTCATATTTTCAAGAGTTGAAAATTTAAGGCATGAATTTACATAACTAACTCATAAACAGCTCTTGACCATAGGATCATCACGAGGATGGTGATCGATCTGGAAGGTTGGTGTACGATTGCTTCCTTAAGGTAGATGTGTCTTGAGTCTACGGTGTAGAGATACCAGAGTGAGAGTACAGGTATTCATTGAGAATGAGAGTACTGAGCGTGACCACCTCGAGCAGTCAAAAGGAAGTCTACCTTCTCGTCGATGACTAGCTCGATGCTACAGCTGTGTATCTAGTTCTTTGACTTGAGGTACATCGACAGTTCACCTTGAGTGTGTTATAGTTTGACTACACCATAACTCGATCTCCTAGCCATTTAAAATTCTGAGGTGTATGTTGGCTGTAGCATATTCATTGTAGGAACCAGATCGCACCAAGAAGGGATCTATCAACCTTGATAGATGAGAGGAGTAGTCCTATGATGATCGAAAGATCTAGTCCTTAAGCCCATGGCTATGGCAGAGTGAAATAATAGAAAAAAATTTTTCATTGGGGTTTCACATCAGACTCGGATCAATCGATTGATTCATATGATTGATGTTGGGTTTGACAAGTTCACCTTAACCCTAATTCAGTTGGGACTCATGATAGAAGAACTCAATCACACAGATAGCTGCATCGAGAGGTTTATCTTCATTTCTGATGGGTTGCCACCATATACTGCTAGGTGTCACTGGTGGATTTTGAGAGCAATTAGAATGATCTTGATGATCGATCATTCTAATTGTCTGAATCAGAAGAGTTTTGGTCCATCGAAAGGAGTTTCGATGATATCGATGATGAGATCACGACATATCTCATTATCATATGGAAATGAACCTAACTGGATCACACAAACAAAAGTTAGGGTCTGGATGTCATCAATTGAGCTAGCCCAGTTTGATTGATTTGGATTAGATCCAATTAGGTTCAGGAAAATCATGCTAGCATACGATTGAGCCTAACTTTCTCCTCGTGTAATCTTTTCTATCTCGACTGAGCCAAATGTGATTTGACTCACCCAAAGAATCTTGAGAAGGTTTTTCATAGTCTGACTAGAGCCAATCTAGCTTAAAAAGGATTTATCTTAATTCATGAGATGAATTTAAGACAACACCTGCTAATTCCTGTCACCTGCCATTTTCGTTTTAGGACATTAGTCAAACGTTGACCCATGGACCTTGGACTGAAGTGCACTTGGCAAGAGGTCATTGGAGATTTTTTTATGGAGTATCCACCTGCTAAATTGGGCCTCAAAGTGGGTGCCATATTTAGATTGGGCATGCACCCCAAGTGGATAAGGATAGAGTCCCATGAGATGAGGACTCTAATCCCTTGATCAACTTAGACTGTGGGGCGCAAATCTCACTATGCTTATCCAGTGTTGGCACCAATAGTAGGAGGGATTGTGGGAATTTTTATTTGATATGATCAGATAACATCACTCCATCAATCAAAATTTTTCCAGAATTAATTGAAATTTTTTGATTGGTCGAATGATGTGGCACTGCATGGCGCAGTGGGGTCTATTTAAACCCTATCTGCGCCTAGGGTTTAGAGACTCTGTGTAATAACCAGCAAAAGCCTGAATCCTCTCCACTTCTCCATACCCCCTCTGCTCCTTTTCCTCCCCTCTTCACATCCAAGAGGTTGGGCATCCATCTGGTGCTTGTCCAAGGCATGGTGGCTTCTTGATTAGAAGGCTGCAGAGATTTGTCGAGAAGCTGCTGCTCCAGCTTCAGAAGATCTTTTGAAGTTCTTTCAGATCAGATCCAGATCTAATTTTTGGAGCAAAAATTTGCAAGGAGAAGATGATCTAGATCCTACTTGAGTGGATACTAGTAGAGGCAGACGACTGCGTGGCTATTTTAGAACCTCGGGCATTGCTGCGATCATCTACAGGGTAATCTAGTTACCCTAGAGGTATTTCTCTATTCTTCATATTTTTAGATTTAATTTTAAATTTAATATCAGATAATAAAAATTAGATCTAATAGATTTTAGATCTAAAATATTATAGGATAATTTTTAAAATATTCTGCTCTAGATCTCATTAGATTTGGAAGATCCTACAAGGAAAAAGTCAGTTTTTCTTTCAACTGGTATCAGAGCCAGATTGATGGCTCTATTTTAGATCTAATTTAGATCTAATTTTTATTTTTATTTATCTGATATTAATGGATTTTAGATGTCACATCAGATATGATAGGATCTAAAATTAAAAAAAATTAAAATTAAATCTAAGTAGATCTAACATGTATGAGATGCATGACTAGAGTAGGAGTAGTTTGATTTATGAATAGTCTTATAGTTTTATATTTTAATATAATTAAAATATAAATTAGATCTAATTTATTCTTTATTTTTATGATATTATAAATGTTATATTCAGATCAAAAAATAGAAAATAAAATTTTAATTAATACATAAGATTGATCTGTTGCATGCCTAGATTAGTTGTAGAATTATTCTAGTAACTGTCTAGAATAAATTTTATATTGAATAGTTTAATTTAAATCTTATTTTTTAGATGTTATATGTGATGTATCAGATCTGAAAGCATGCTAATTAGATCAGATTTTAATACATGAGATATATGCAAAGCATGTATAAGTTAGATCTGAAATTATATATGTGATATGTAACTTAGATCTAACTAGTTTTATAGTTAAATTAATATTTTTGATTAAGATGTTCCTCATGGCCATCCGATCATAAGAATAAAGTAGGATTTAAGACCCTCTCCTCTCATTCAACAGGGTGTTCTTATGGCGTGTAGGGGTGCGCACGTTCATCCTTAATCAGAAATCAAAATTTACTTTTCTGCAAAATCCTAGATCCTGAAACCCTAGGATTTATTTACATATTTTATTTATGAACCCAAGACTTAATTAATGAATTAAGCTTATGAAATCAAATTAAGTCTAAAATTAAGAATTTCAGATCTAAGCTATTTTCATAAAATTGGGTTCGGGCTTGGGTAGCTCAATTAGGTCTAGCGGTTGATCAAACCGAATCAAAAGTTGGTTAGGTAGGATCATGAAAGCTAATAATTGACCAGCCTAATAAGATTAAGTCTAGGTCAAGGTTGAATCATATTTAGATGTGACTCGATCAAGTTAAGACCTAATTTGGCTCAGTGGATAGAGCCTAGATTATAGACTAATCCAATTGGTTTTGGTTTGATAATTTGGTGTCTAAGGTAAGTTGAGCAGATGCGATCGATTGATTTTTAATTGGAAGCTACTCAACTCGAATGCATTCTTGTCAAGTTAATGGCATATCCCTCCCATCGGTCTCACTTACCTGGCCATATGTGTCGACCCAATTTTGATTTGAGGTGGCTAACAATGCGAGCTAGCCCATGTCACTAGGTTAGTCATAATTGTTATGACTATATCAAGTCAAGTTTAATGAGACCTAAATCAAATCTTTCTAAGAAAATATTAAGTCTAAGGTCTTCCACCATTGTGGAGTGCGGGCCCTTCCCGGGGTTGATTATTCTCGGTTGGTTACAGTGGCTCAGTTACACCAGGAAGATGCAATCATGTCTATTAGGCATTGGATGCTATGGATTAGAAGATGGGTTGTGCTCAATATTCCAGATATGGTGAGGGACCCAATCAGGAATCTAATTCATGCAAATGGTGGGTCTGACTTAACTAAGGATTGGAGCAATATTTCAGGCACAGTGAGCTTCATAAATTAGAGATCAAGTTTTGGGTGCACCATGATTAGAGAATCATTGGACAAGAGTTGTCCACTCATCGGTTGACCCATCACCAATAACTGTTAGGTGAGGTGGTGAGCCAGTCGGTGAGACCGCACCACCCACTAAAAATCACTAATCATGGAGATTTTTACATCTCTACCTAAAGAGTGTAGGGATTTGAGAAAATAGTGGGAGCCTAATTTGTTTAAAAATGAAACTCCTAAACAAATTGGTTAAGTCTGATTACAAAATCTAACTAAAATTTTTTGACTCTTTACAGAAAATATGTCTGCGTCCAACCCCCTGACCAAAATACTAGACACCCATAGATTGACTAGACCTAATTTCAAGGACTAGTTGATGAACTACAGAATTATTTTGGGTTTTGAGAAACTGACTCATGTCTTGGATCAAGACCCACCTGCCATACCAGCATGTCCGACTGCTGAACAGAGAGCATCTCTGAAAAAATGGATGGATGATGATAACAAAGTCAGGTACTACATGTTGGGTGCCATGTTTGATGACTTGCAACGCTAGCATGAGAACATTATGACTACCCACCAAATGTTGGCTAACCTACAAGAATTGTTTGGTGAACAAAGTCGCGCAGCCAAGTATCAAGTCTGCCAAAGGCTTTTTAAGGCTAAAATGCATGATGGGCAGTCAGTCCAAGATCATTGTTTGTCAATGATCAAGGACCTTGAGGAGCTTGAGAAGCTCGGTGTCATCTTAGACAGAGATTTTCAGATTGATGTGATCCTTCAATCCTTGTCTGATGCATATGGTCAGTTCATCATGAACTTCTATATGCATAAGATGCAGTGTACCTTGGCTGAGTTAATGAACATGTTGGTTACGGTTAAGCTTTCTTTGAAGGGTTCAAAAAGCTCAGTCCTTATTATGGAGCAGACTTCTTTCAAGAGAAAATCTTTTGGAAAGAAAAAGAAGTCTGCGAAGAAGCAGAAGGTGGATGGGAAGAAGAAGAAGATGGAATCGAAGAAGAAGACTGCTAAAAAGGAAAAATATTTTAACTATAATTCAGACAGCCGTTGGAAGCAGAACTGTCCTCAGTACCTGGCCACCCTGAAGAACAAGAAGGATGGTCCTTCTGGAGGAATGCTCGTTATAGAATCTAATCTTATGATTTCCTCTGCATCCAGTTGGGTACTTGACTCTGGTTCTAGTGCTCATTTGTGTACTTCTATGCAGGGTCTTAAGGAGAGCAGGAAGCTGAGGGATGGGAATATGATCCTACGCATTGGGAATGGAGCAAGAGTTGCTGCTGTGGCCGTGGGAACCTATCCTCTGTGATTATCGTTAGGATTAGATTTAGTTCTTAGATATTGTTATTATGTGCCTGCAGCAAGCAGGAAGTTGATTTCTGTTTCATGTTTAGCACAAGAAGGCTATGTGATTAGCTTTCATAAGAACCATTGTAACATATTTTGTGAAAATAATAAAGATGCAAATGGTTTTCTTATTAATGGTCTCTATCAGCTACATATTGATGTATCTGTATTTCATATCGAGCAAAATGTGAATGCCATGGGAATTAAAAGGCCTAGAGATAGTCTAAATGATAGGTATCTATGGCACCTAAAGCTAGGTCATATAGCGGAAGACAAGATTAACAAATTAGAGAAATCCAGGCTATTGAGTCCATTGACTTCTGAGTTATATCTAGTTTGTGAATCATGCCTTCAAGGCAAAATGACCAAGCTTCCTTTTACAGGACATGGGGAAAGGGCCACAGACCTACTTGCCCTAGTACATACAGATGTGTGGTCTATTTGATGTGCCGGCTAGAGGCAACTATGTCTACATCATTACCTTCATCGATGATATGTCTAGGTATGGGTATGTGTTTCTAATGAAACACAAGTCTGAAGCCTTTGAAAAGTTCAAAGAATTCAGACATGAGGTAGAAAAACAAACAGAGAAACCCATTAAGGTTCTTCGATCAGATCGAGGAGGCGAATACCTTAGTCGGGAGTTTCTAGACTATCTTAAGGACAATGGCATAGTCTCTCAATGGACTCTACCTGGAACACCACAACTCAATGGGGTTTCAGAACGGAGGAATCGGACCCTATTAGATATGGTCTGTTCCATGATGAGCTTCACGGACCTCCCTGAGTTTCTTTGGGGATATTGTCTCATGATAGTAATATATGTATTGAATAGGATTTCTTCTAAAATCATTCCTATCATAGCGTATGAGATATGACATGGTAAGAAGCCAAGTCTAAGTCATCTCAGAATTTGGGATTGTCCAGCTCATGTCAAGAGACAGCAGGCGGACAAGCTAGAGTTCAGGTCTTTTAGAGCTCGATTCATAAGATATCCTAAAGAGTCATTAGGATACTATTTCTATATTCTGGAAGATCACAATATGATTATAAATCGACATGCTATTTTTCTTGAATAATAGTTTATTCAAGATGGTGGCATCGGAAGAATAATTAAGCTCAAAGAGAATGTCTCCCAAGAGCAACGAGCTAAAGAACCTGAGGAACCAAATCAATTAGAACCAGTCTTAACACAACCTCTTCCACCTCATAGATCGACTAGGGTTTTCCATCCTCCAAAAAGGTACTTAAATACTATACAAGAGGAAGTAGAGAAAATATTTCTCACAGAAAATGGGACTCATGGTGATGACCCCAAGACCTATGACGAGGCGATATCAGATATCGACTCTGAGAAATGGTTAGAGGCAATGAGATCAGAAATTGACTCGATACACTCAAACCAAATTTGGACCTTGGTAGATCCACCTGAATGTATTGTACCTATTAGGTGTAAATAGATCTTCAAGAGAAAGATAGGTGCAGATGGGAATGTGGAGACATTCAAAGCTAGGCTCGTAGCGAAAGATTATAGTCAGCGTGAAGGCATTGATTATCAGGATACCTTTTCGTCCGTAGCCATGCTAAAATCCATCCGCACATTAATTACGGTTGCAGCCTATTTTGATTATGAAATATGGCAGATGGATGTGAAAATGGCATTCTTAAATGGATATCTTGAGGAAGATATCTATATGGAATAGCCGTTTGGTTTCACATCCAGTGATGATGATCACAAGATCTGCAAGCTGCAAAGGTCCATTTATGGACTTAAGCAAGCATCTCGGAGCTGGAATATTCATTTTAATGATGTGATTAAAATGTTTAGTTTCATCAAGAATGAGGAGGAATTATGTGTGTTCAAGAAGGTCAGTGGGAGCACAGTTGTCTTCCTCGTACTGTACGTAGATGACATCCTCCTGATTGAAAATGATATTTCCATGTTGACCTCAGTCAAAATATGGTTGTCTAAGGAGTTCTCTATGAAAGATCTAAGAGAGGCATCCTTTATACTGGGTTATTAAGGTCTATAGAGATAGACCAAATAGGATGCTGGGACTCTCATAGAAGATGTACATAGAGGAGGTGCTAAAAGGTTTAGCATGAAAAACTTCAAAAGAGGTTTAGTACCTTTTAGACATGGCATTCATCTCTCCAAGAAGATGTGTCCTAGCACACCTAAGGAGATTGAACGCATGAGCAAGATCCCTTATGCTTCAGCAATAGGAAGCCTCATGTATGCCATGCTATGTACACGACCTGATATAGCCCATGCTGTGAGTGTCACAAGCAGATATCAGTCGAATCATGGCGAAGAGCACTAAACTTCTGTGAAATGTATCCTTAAGTACTTGAGAAGAACTAAGGATATGTTTCTACTCTTTGGGAATGGAGAACTCCAGGTTTAGGGATTTATAGACTCAGACTTTATGTCTAATATAGATGATCGAAAGTCGACATCTGGAAGTCTGTTCATTTGCAATTATGGTGCAGTTAGCTAGAAGAGTTTCAAGCAGACGGTGATTGCTGATTCCACCATGGAGGCAGAGTAAATTACTGCATCGAAAGATGCGAAGGAGGTATTCTGTTACAAGAAGTTTGCCGCAGAGCTTGGAGTGATGTCATCAGATGCCATCCCTCTTTACTGCGACAATAATGGTGCCATAGCCCTATCTAAGGAGCTAAGGTCTCATCAGAAGTCCAAGCATATCGAGTGGTGATTCTATCTGATCCGTGATTACCTCGAAAAAGGTTATGTCAAGGTTAAGAGAGTCGACTCCACAGACAATATGGCAGACCTACTGACAAAGCCATTAGGCCAGCAGAAGATCGAAGCACACTTTGAGAAGATGGGACTTAGATATGTGGCCAATTGACATTAGGTCAAGTGGGAGTTTGTTGGATGTGTGCCCTAGATGCCAGATTGGCTGATACATTCCTATACAAATATAAGGACAAATTTATAATTTTGACTATAAATGAATAAAAAGATTATTCTACTATCATATTGTGTACATTATGTCTGTGATACATCCTTTGAGTTAGTAAGAATGTTAATTTATATTTTCAAGAGTTAAAAATTTAAGGCATGAATTTACATAACTAACTCATAAACAGCTCCTGACCATAGAATCATTACGAGGATGGTGATTGATAAGTAGTATATTTTTGAATTTATTGGAGGTATTTTTGGTAATTTATGGTACTAACATCTTCTTAAAAATCCTAATTTCATGAATTTATTGAATTTTTTTAAAAAATAAAATGATTTTGAAAAAAATATGAAATTAGATATATTTATAAAAAAATAGATGTTAATTTAATTAAGTAATTTAAGCACCAAAATGAAGAGAAATTTTTAAGGAATTTAATGCATATTTTTTTAAAATTTTTCAGGAGAAAATCGAAGCAAAAATGGAGCTAAAGTACCCTAAAAAATAAAAAAAATAGCCTTCGATGTACGGTGGACCGGTCGGTCGGTCCACAGAGCCAGGGCGCGGTCCACAGGAATAGTTACGCGGTCCACAAGTGTGGTTCACAGTGAGAATAAGATCTTGGGTATGATCCAATGATTGAGATTCAATCCGACCCAGATCCGACGGTTCATACTCGTTGCCGACTTTGAACAGGACTCTTTTGCATGATTCGATGGCCCAGAAGCAATCCATCACGCGATCCAACGGCTGTTATCGCTCCCGACTGTGTTAAGGACTCTTTTGCACGATCCGATGGTTAGAACTTTATCAGAACCTAGATCGAATGGCTGACATTTGATCTGACCCTGATAAGGATTATAACTTTGATTTTTTAGCAGATCTGGGCGGTCCGAAGCTGATCCGACGGCCAGAAATATTTCTAAGGAGATTTATACGATTTCTAAGGATTTTAGGACTCCTTTTCCAACCAAAAAATCATAAAAAATTCATCTATAAATAGGAGGTCCGGGAATAAGCTTTGGAAAAAAAAATTGAGTAGAGAGTGTAGAAAAAAATAGAGAAAAAAAATAAAATAGCTTTAGGGACCCAAGAAAAAGAAGGAGAAAGTTGATTCGCTCTAAGGAGTACGACGGAAGACGGAGAGGTCATCAACCATCTTTCTGATGAGGCTTGGCTGATCAACTTCAGATCTTTGTTTCAGTTTTATTTTTATTTTATTTTATTGTTCCTTTTAAATTCCTTGTACCTAAATTTCAACTTCAATTAATGCAAAATTTATTTTCCTGGACTTTAAATTCTTGTCTTTTATTTTTTTTGTACATAGATGCTAGGATTTAATTAGTAGATCTTAATACCAATTTATTTTTATACTTTTTAAATTTTTGTTATTTATTTTTATTACAAGTAGATGCTATGATCTAGTTAGTAGATCTTAGTACCCGATTTATTTTTCACATTTTTAATTTTTATTTCCGACTTAAATTGCTTTCTCCAAAATTTTATTTTCATTTTATAAAATCAAAGATTTCAAATCAAAATCCTATTTTCTCTATGAATTCGACCCGACTCACTACTTTCTATATATTTTTAATTTTTATTGAAGTCAAAATTTGATTAATAATCACGGTGTCTTAACGACAGCATCTTGATCGTATCAATTTTTGGCACCGTTGCTGGGGAAGGCACGAATTTTAATGTTTGATTTCTTTGATTTTCTTGTGACTATTGCTTACTAACTTTTTTTATCTTTTTGCAGAAAAAAATTCAAAAATTCAAAAAAAAAAGGGGAGATAGAAAGCTTCCAAGTTGGTGAGATCAATCCTAACCCTAACCTTAACTTTTTTTTTTAGTATTAATTACTATTTTTTTAATTAATCTAAAATTCATCCACATAAACCTAATAAAAATTTTATGACAAGAGTAGAAACTTAATTTTTAGGAGCATTCATCATTGTAGATTTATTTTTGGTGATTGCTGGAGACAAGGTAAGCTTTCAAGTTTTATTAGTTTCATGCATCTAATTTAGTTGCATAGAATCTCTTGTTTGAAATTGGTTATACATATTCATCTCAAATCAATTTAAGGGCAACACCCATAATAAGATAAGGTAGGAATTTCATCACCCTTTCTTAGCCCAAAAACAACCAACCAGCATTCCACATTAACCCTAGTCTAACTAAAATCAAGTAGACATTGGCCCCGAGTATTAATCGAGTTTAGTTTTGAGTATTGTGGTGAAGTCAAGTGCAAAGTAAGTTCGAACTCACCCCTAAAACTGGTGTCTAAGGCTAGAGGTTACAAAGGCTCTGCCTAAGTAGACTCGTGGTTATTTAATTGGTTCCGTTAGCTTACCTGGCCAATTCAATTGGTGTCTAAGGCAAGCAATGGGGGGACCCTCACGATTCCACCTCTTACCTGGCTAGTTGAAGGAAGTGAGAACAAACCCAATTTGCATCTAAGCTAAGTCACTCTATATCGAACTGTTAGATCTAAGAAACCCGTAGGTGTCTAGGTTTAACTATTTGCTAACTTGATTGCAATTAACACTTAACCACAACTAATTCTTCTCACCTTACGTATCTAGGTCTAGAGCTCTTTCTTTCTTTTCTCTCCTTTGTCTATTTTCCTGCCAAAAAAAAAAAAACTTGAATCATACATTAGGGTTTGCACTGGTATATGCAAGGTAGAAGATCTCTCTATCCTGACCTAGTTAAACCCAATCCTGAGATTGAACGGTTGATTCATATTAAACCTAAAAATCAGATGGCTGGAGATCCTAGAGAACCACCTAGACAGATGAAGGAATATTTTATTCCTTCCACCTATAACCCATCGACTTGTATCCACTTACCTGATATCCCTGCAAGCCACTATGAGATCAAGTCGACCACAATCCAGATGCTTCCATCTTTTTATGAGAATACTAATGAAGATCCTTACAAGCAACTGGATGAGTTCTTAGAAATTTGTTCCACGGTGAAAATTCAAAATTTTACTGATGATGCACTTAGATTGACCTTATTCCCCTTCTCACTTAAAGACAAAGCCAAGTACTGGCTTGGCACAATAGGGAGACCAATCCAAACTTGGGCTGAAATGCAGCACGAGTTTCTTAAGAAATTCTATCCCATAGGTTGAACCAACACAATGAGGCGAGCCATCACTGGATTTGCTCAGCTTCCAGGAGAACAAATTCATGAATCATGGGAGAGACTTAAGGAACTTTTTAGAAAATGCCCACATCATGGTCTATCTAAGTGGTAAATTGTTCAAGCTTTTTATGAGGGTTTAGGTGACCAAAATAGATAGATGGTAGATGCATCTTATGGGGGTGCATTCATGAGTAAAAGTGAGGATGAAGCCTACACTTTATTTGAAACTTTGAGTAAAAATTCAATCAATCATACTTCATTATCCTCCTACGAAAGATCAATCCCTCACCAAAAATGGACAGAAATTTTTGAGATCAAGCAAACAGACTCTCGTCCTAAGGCCGATCTGAACCTAATAGCCCAAAGATTAGATAGAGTCGACCTTCTTGCCCAGAAATTTGATCAGTTCCTAGCATTAGGTCAACAATCTCCTGCACAATACACACCACCACCTAACTATCAGGAGATTTGTTCTATTTGTGCTAGCCCAGCCCATCATGTGAGTGAATGTCCCACGGCTGCATAGTTTCCACCTTTCATTCAAGAACAAGTTCAAGCTGCCTAAGGTTACTCTAAACCTGTCAATGATCCATTCTCTAACACATATAATTCAAGCTGGAGGAACCATCCTAATTTTTCTTGGAGACCCCAACAGACTCAGGCTCAGACGCAAATTCTTCCTTCGCAAAACTTTCAGAGTAGGCCTCCATACCAGAATTGTGCCTACAATAGAGGTCAGCCCAGTCAATCTATCCAGCCATCATATCACAATCAGCCACCATACCCACCTCCTCAACAGACTAATTTAGCTGATGATAGATTAAACCAACTACAACAATTGATCATGACCTAGCAACAATCTATCGCTAGGTTAGAAGCACAAATAGGACAATTAGCTGAGTCTACCATGAGGAGAGAACCAGGTCAACTTCCAAGCCAACCAGTACCAAATCCTAGGAACAACCTATCCACTCATCAACCACCTGGACCTAGTCATCAATCCAATGTCCCATCTAAGAATCCTCAATTTGAAAATGCCAAAGCAATTACTGAACTTAGAAGTGGTAGGATTCTTAAGGACCCATATCAAAATCAGGTGAGAGAAGCTAGTACTGATGCTAGCCCAAATGAAAATTTGGAAGAAGAGATTAGAACTGAGACTAACCCGATAGAAGAACCAGAACCAAAAATTGCTACTGATCTAAGCAGAAAAGACAAAGAAAAGAAAAAAGCAGATGAGTTACCCGAGATATATAGACCAAAAGTCCCATTTTCTTTAGCCTTAAAAGCTAGTTCTTCCTATAAAGAGCTAGTGTCAACCTACTTCCAACCTCGGTCTATGAAAAATTTGAGATAGGAGAACTGAAACCTACATCGATTATTTTACAACTAGCTGATAGATCTGTTAAGACTCCACGTGGTCTGATTTAGGATGTTATAATTAAAGTCAATACATGCTATTTTCCAGTAGACTTCCTCATACTTGATATGGAACCATCTCAAGAGCTGAATCAAAATCCCATAATTTTAGGTCGCCCATTCCTAGCCACTGCCAATGCCAATATTAATTATAAAACAGGAGCTATGGATATTTCTTTTGGGGATCAAAAGGTGAGAATCAATGTTTTTAATACCTCGAAGTATGCTCAAAAGGAGGAAAGTTGTTCATTAATTGATCTAATAGATGAGATAGTTGAAACTGATTTCTCCTTAGATTTGAAAGAAGATGATATTCAGGATGAATTCAATGATGAAATCCAAGATTAGGAGGTGAATGCCTTGTATGATTCACCTCATTTAGCACAATCACTACCTTGGTCAATGAAAATTAAGCCTTTACCTAAGTTAAAATCTGAACCACTATGTCCTTCAATCCAGGCCCCACCACAACTTGAACTGAAACTTTTGCCTGAATCACTCGAGTATGCATTCTTAGGACCTAAGAAAACTCTGCCAATAATCATTGCTTCTGACCTAACCCACGAACAGGAAGATCAATTGTTAAATGTATTAAAAGCACATAGAGAGGCCATAGGTTGGACTGTTGCTGATTTAAAAGGTATTAGTCCATCAATATGCATGCACCATATTTACAGAAAGGATAATGTCAAACCCATCCGAGAAATGCAAAGACGGCTCAACCCGAATATGCAAGATGTAGTCAAGAAGGAGGTAATTAAATGGTTAGATGCTGGTATCATTTATCCTATTTCTGACAGCCACTGGGTGAGTCCCACTTAAGTCGTTCCAAAGAAATCTGGACTCACGGTTGTCCGTACTGATCATGGAGAACTTGTACCAATACGACTTTCTACTGGGTGGAGTGTCTGCATAGATTATAGAAAACTTAATGCAGCCACCCGTAAGGATCATTTTTCCTTACCCTTTATTGACCAAATCTTAGAGAGATTAGCTGGCCAACAATATTTCTATTTTTTAGATGGATACTCAGGATACAATCAGATAGCAATCTATCTAGGAGATCAGGAAAAGACCACCTTCACATGTCCCTATGGAACCTTTGCTTTCCGTAGAATGCCTTTTGGATTATGTAATGCACCCGCAACCTTTCAAAGGTGCATGATGTCAATATTTTCAAACATGGTAGGAGATTTTTTAGAGATATTCGTGGATGATTTTTCAGTCTTTGGAGAATCTTTTGAAAGTTACCTCAATAATTTGGAGAAAATGTTAAAACGATGCATTGAGGCCAACTTAGTTTTAAGTTGGGAGAAGAGCCATTTCATAGTTAAAGAGGGAATCGTATTAGGGCATATTGTTTCCAAGAGAGGGATTGAGGTTGATAGAGCAAAGGTTGAACTGATTTCTAAACTTCCTCCACCCACTTCTGTCAAACAAATTCGATCTTTCCTTGGTCATGTAAGATTTTACCGTCGTTTCATCAAAGACTTTTCTAAAACATCCCATCCTCTTTGTAATTTGCTTGCTAAGGATGTCCCCTTTAACTTTGATGAAGAATGCCTTAAAGCTTATGAATTTTTGAAAGAAGCTGTGACCAAAGCTCCAATCATCAAATCACCAGACTGGTCACTACCTTTTGAGATCATGTGCGATGCTTCTGATTTTGCCATAGGAGCTGTCTTGGGCCAAAGGGTAAACAAATATCCTGTAGTGATTTACTATGCTAGTAGAACCTTGAATGAAGCTCAGATGAATTATACCACAACCGAGAAAGAGTTACTAGCTGTAGTATTTGCTTTGGAGAAGTTTCGATCATACCTGTTAGGATCAAAAATCGTGATTTATTCAGATCACACGGCTTTGAGATATCTGCTCTCAAAGAAAGATGCCAAACCACGATTGATTAGATGGATTTTACTGTTACAAGAGTTTGATATTGAAATTTGAGATAAGAAGGGATCTGAAAATGTTGTAGCAGACCACCTATCAAGGATCTTAGTTAAAGATTGTGAACCTGCATTAATTGGAGAATCTTTTTCAAATGAACAACTTCTAGTAGTTTCACATACAAAGGCCCCTTGGTTTGCAAATATTGTGAATTACTTAGCAGTTGGACAAATTCCTGATGGTTGGTCTAAAAATGAAAAGGATCGATTCTTTGCTCAAATCAAGTATTATCTTTGGGAAGATCCTGAGGTTTTTCGAATTTGTGCTGATCAGATCATTCGTAGATGCGTTCCTGAGACTGAACAATTGAGTATCTTGAAATTTTGTCATACTCTTGCTTGTGGAGGGCATTTTTCTGGATGAAAAACTATGGCCAAAGTATTGCAAAGCAGATTTTACTGGCCCACATTGTTAAAGGATGCTTATAATTTTAGCCAGGAATGTCTCAAATGTCAAGCGTTAGGAAATATTTCAAGGAAAAACATGATGCCTTTGAATCCCATCTTGGTAGTTGAAATTTTTGATATTTGGAGAATTGATTTTATGGGACCTTTTCCACCCTCCAATGGTTTTGAATAAATTTTGGTGGCCGTCGACTATGTTTCTAAATGGATTAAGGTAATAGCAACATGAACCAATGATCATAAAATAGTCATAAAATTTGTCCAAAGAAATATCTTTTCTAGGTTCGGATTTCCATGTGCTATCCTTAGCGACGGAGGTACCCACTTCACAAACCATCATTTTCGAACTTTGCTACGAAAGTATGGGATCACACATAAGATAGCTACAACATACCACCCGCAAATAAGTGGCCAAGTTGAAGTATCCAATAGGGAGATTAAGAACATCCTGCAAAAGACTATTAGGCCTGATCGTAGAGATTGGTCAGATCGATTAGATGATGCATTATGGGCTTATAGGACAGCTTATAAAAATCCTATTGGTATGTCTCCCTACAGATTGATTTATGGAAAAGCATGTCATCTTCCGGTAGAACTTGAACACAAAGCATATTGGGCAATTAAGCAATTAAATTTTGATTTAAAACAAGCTGGTTTCAACCGAATGTTGCAATTGAGTAAATTGGATGAATTGAGACAAGAGGCTTATGAAAATTCATGAATTTATAAAGAAAAAATGAAAGCCTTTCATGACAAACATATTTAGAGGAAAACCTTTGAGCCAAATCAACAAGTCTGGTTATTTAATTCAAGGCTAAAATTATTTTCAAAAAAATTAAGATCTAGATGGGATGGACCTTATATTGTAAATCAAGTATTCCCACATGGTGCAATCAAACTTTATGATCCTAAATCTAAAAATTTCTTTAAGGTAAATGGTCAAAGATTAAAACCATACATAGAAGGGATATCATTAAATCAAAATATTGATCAAATAGCATTAACAGACCCACACTAAACTGAATAGCATGGTCTGGCTGAAGACAGTAAACTTAGCACTTCTTGGGAGGCAACCCAGTTTTCTCAATTTTTAAATTTTAAATTTTTGCTTTTGCTTTTGCTTTCTTTTGCATTTTATTTAGGATAATCGAGTCTTGCTTTGTGTCTTTTATAGGGATCTGAAAATAATCTTGGCTAAGTTGGGGGGAGAATCAGTTTTGAAAAGACTTATGGATCAGGTGATATCTCTCCTTTTCTTTCTCTTTATATGCACTGTTCATTTTTTCCACTCCATTGAGGACAATGTTGATTAAGTTGGGGGGAGAATAAAATTTTTTAAGTCCTCAAGTAAGTTAGTATTTAGTATTTAAGCATCTGATTACACTTAAGAATCGAGTTAAATCAAGTATTTTTTTAAAAAAAAATTGATGTACAGATCAGAGAGTTTGTGAGATATTAAGGGATCAAGTATTAAGAAAACTCAATAAAGAGTTAAGTTTAGAACTTAAATAGTTTTTTTTGAGTATTTCTAAATTTTTCTATCAGCATCAAAGGAGAGTTTACTTTCTATGGGTTTGTGTAGAGTAACTATATATTTCTTCATATATTTAAAAAAAAAGTTTTCTAGTACTTCATGCTGAGTAACCGGGCCTCTTTGCCTAAGTAAGCATTGAGTTTCGCGTCAAAAGGTATGAAGGGTAAAGAAGCTTTGTTGTAAAGCTAGTTTTAACTCGTAGCCTGTTTGATTCGAGCAAGTAGATTTGAGGAGTATTTTATATCTAGTGCCCTAAAGCCATTTTGTTTGGGAGTCATTGACTGAAAACTCGCTACATGGGTCAAACAGAAAAGCTTAAGGGGTTAAGACACTCAATAGCAGTACAATATTAAAAAAAAATTAATTAAATTAATTAAATTAAAAAAAATCAATCAATAAATGAAGGACAGAAGTAACAATACACTTGTCCATATGAAAGTTAATAATTTGGAGATAAAGGTAGAGATAATTTGGAAAAGTTCAAAAAAAATTTAGTGTTCTTAGTTTAACTCTTATATTGACTAGTATTAATACCCCAATGATATATCTCATTTACACTCTACTGAATATCAATGGTCTTTTGAAAATTATTTGATGAAATTCAAAACTTTAAGTTAAACGGTACTTAATTCTAAATTCTTTCTTTACTCGAGGACGAGCAAAGTTCAAGTTGGAAAGTGTGATAAGTAGTATATTTTTATATTTATTAAAGATATTTTTGGTAATTTATGGTGCTAACATCTTCTTAAAAATCCTAATTTCATGAATTTATTAAATTTTTCTAAAAAATAAAATAATTTAAAAAAAAATATGAAATTAGATATATTTATAAAAAAATAGATGTTAATTTAATTAAGTAATTTAAGCACCAAAATGAAGAAAAATTTTTGAGAAATTTAATGCATATTTTTTTTAATTTTTCAGGAGAAAATCGGAGCAAAAATGGAGCTAAAATATCCTAAAAAATAAAGAAAATAGCCTCCGATGTACGGTGGACCGGTCGGTCGGTCTACAGAGCCAGGACGCGGTCCACAGGAATAGTTACGCGGTCCACAAACATGGTTCACAGTGAGAATAAGATCTTGAGTGCGATCCAATGGCTGAGATTCAATCCGACACAGATCCGACGGTTCAGACTCGTTGCCGACTTTAAATAGGACTCTTTTGCGTGATCCGATGGTCCAGAAGCAATCCATCACACGATCCAATGGCTGTTATCGCTCCCGACTGTGTTAAGGACTCTTTTGCACGATCCGATGGCTAAAACTTCATCAGAACCCAGATCGGATAGCTGACATTTGATCCGACCCTGATAAGGATTATAACTCTGATTTTTGAGCAGATCTGGGCGGTCCGAAGCTGATCCGACGGCCAGGAATATTCCTAAGGAGATTTATACGATTTCTAAGGATTTTAGGACTCCTTTTCCTACCAAAAAATCATGAAAAATTTATCTATAAATAGGGGGTCCGGGAATAAGCTTTGGAAAAAAAAAATTGAGTAGAGAGTGTAGAAAAAAATAGAGAAAAAAAATAAAATAGCTTTAGGGATCCAAGAAAAAGAAAGAGAAAAGTCGGTTCGCTCTACGGAGTACGACGGAAGATGGAGACATCATCAACCATCTTTCCGACGAGGCTTGGCTGATCAACTTTAGATCCTTGTTACAGTTTTATTTTTATTTTATTTTATTATTCCTTTTAAATTTTTTGTACCTGAATTTCAACTTCAATTAATGCAAAATTTATTTTCCTACACTTTAAATTCCTGTCTTTTATTTTTTTTGCACATAGATGCTAGGATCTAATTAGTAGATCTTAGTACCAATTTATTTTTATACTTTTTAAATTTTTGTTATTTATTTTTATTGCAAGTAGATGCTAGGATCTAGTTAGTAGATCTTAGTACCCGATTTATTTTTTGCACTTTTAATTTTTGTTTCTGACTTAAATTGCTTTCTCCAAAATTTTATTTTCTTTTTATAAAATCAAAGATTTCAAATTAAAATCTTACTTTCTCTGTGGATTCGATCTGACTCACTACTTTCTACATATTTTTAATTTTTATTGAAGTCAAAATTTGATTGATAATCACGGTGTCTTAATGACAGCATCTTGATCGTATCAGTGATCGATCTGGAAGGTTGGTGTACGATCACTTTCTTAAGGTAGATATCTTGAGTCTATGGTGTAGAGACACCAGAGCGAGAATACAGATATTCATTGAGAATGAGAGTACTGAGTGTGACCACCTCGAGCAGTCAAAAGGAAGTCTACCTTCTCGTCGATGACTAGCTCGATGCTGCAGCTATGTGTCTAGTTCTTTGACTTGAGATACAACGATAGTTCACCTTGAGTGTGTTATAGTTTGACTATACTATAACTCGATCTTCTAGCCATTCGAAACCCTGAGGTGTATGTTGGCTGTAGCATATTCATTGTAGGAACCAGATCGCACCAAGAAGAGATTTATCAACCTCGATAGATGAGAGGAGTAGTCCTATGATCATCGAAAGATCGAGTCCTTAAGCCCATGGCCATGGCAGAGTGAAATAATGAAAAAGAGTTTTTCATTGGAGTTTCACATCGGACTCGGATAAATCGATTGATTCATATGACTGATGTTGGGTTTGACGAGTTCACCTTAACCCTAATTCAGTCGGGACTCATGATAGAAGAACTCAATCACACAGGTAGCTGCACCGAGAGGTTCATCTTCATTTCTGATGGGTTGCCACTATATACTGCTAGGTGTCACTGATGGATTTTGGAAGCAATTAGAATGATCTTGATGATCGATCATTCTAATTATCTGAATCAGAAGAGTTTTGGTCCATCGAAAGGAGTTTCGATGATGTCGATGATGAGATCACAACATGTCTCATTATCATATGGAAAAAACCTAACTGGATCACACAAACAAGAGTTAGGATCTGGATGTTATCAATTGAGCTAGCCCAGTTCGATTGATTTGGATTAGATCCAATTAGGTTCAAGGAAATCGTGCTAGCACATGATTGAGCCTAACTTTCTACTCGTATAATCTTTTCTATCTCGACTGAGCCAAATGTGATTTGACTCACCCAGAGAACCTTGAGAAGATTTCTTACAGTTTGACTGGAGCCAATCCAGCCCAGAAAGGATTTGTCTTAATTCATGAGATGAATTTAAGATAACACCTGCTAATTTCTGTCACCTGCCATTTCCGTTTTAGGACATTGGTCAAACGTTGACCCATGGACCTTGGACTGAAGTCCACTTGGCAAGAGGTCATTGGAGATTTTTTTATGGAGTGTCCACCTGCTAAATTAGGCCTCAAAGTGGGTGCCATATTCAGATTGGGCATGCACCCCAAGTGGATAAGGATAGAGTCCCATGAGATGAGGTCTCTGATCCCTTGATCAACTTGGACTGTGGGGTGCAAATCTCACTGTGCTTATCCAGTGTTGGCACCAATAGTAGAAGGGATTGTGGAGATTTTTATCTAATATGATCAGATGACATCACTCCACCAATCAAAATTTTTTCAAAATTAATTAAAATTTTTTGATTGGTCGAATGATGTGGCACTGCATGGCGCAGTGGGGTCTATTTAAATCCTGTCTGCACCTAGGGTTTAGAGACTCTGTGCAATAACTGGCAAAAGCCTAAATTCTCTTCACTTCTCTATGCCCCCTCTGCTCCTTTCCCTCCCCTCTTCACATCCAAGAGGTTGGGCATCCATCTGGTGCTTGTCCAAGGCGTGGTGGCTTCCTGATTAGAAGGCTACAGAGATTTATCGAGAAGTTGCTACTCCAGCTTCAGAAGATCTTTTGAAGATCTTCCAAATCAGACCCAATTCTAATTTTTGGAGCAATGATTTACGAGGAGAAGATGATCTAGATTCTACTTGAGTGGATACTGATAGAGGCTAGATGACTGTGTGGCTATTTTAGAACCTCGAGCATTGCTGCGATCATCTACAGGATAAACTAGTTACCCTAGAGGTATTTCTCTTTTCCTTATATTTTTAGATTTAATTTTAGATTTAATATAAGATAATAGAAATTAGATCTAATAGATCTTAGATCTAAAATATTATAGAATAATTTTTGAAATATTTCATCTCAGATCTCATTAGATCTCATGAGATGTAAGGGTACATCATCATTGAACGTAACCAACTCCAGAGCATTCTGCTATCGAGAATGTCTCTAATGGGATATAGGTATAAGTGTCCCTTAGACCTGAGATCACCTCAGTGACTTGCAAGCAACTCATTGTGCTTTGGTACTAGACTAACTAAATTTCTAATTCAATGACGGAAGGCTTCTGGGCACAGTCAAGTACTTGCGAAGTCAGAATGTGATCAAGATGGGATGGACCACTCCAAGAGTTGGAGAAGAATGAATCACCATATTTTAATTTAGCAAAACCTTAGCCAGGGTAATCCATCAGATGGATTTGATATTTTGAAATACAATGTGGACAACCTGATCAGAGTTGTCTGTTGAACTCTGAGGTATCCTATGAGCATTTTGATCAAGAGGATGAATTATATAGAAACTATATCCGCATGGGTTCTAAAGATGTTGTTCTACACATTCGACCTATCCGACCGTCGGGTACCATTGCTAGATGGTCACTTCTACTAGTACAAAAATTTATTTTTGTACTACCAGCTTAGGTTCAGACCTATGAGGTCACACATATTAGAGTTCATGATCCGATCGGATGGTTGATCAACGATTAAGAATTATTCTAGGGTTAAACGATCAAGTGTTACAGGAGGATCGATTAGCAATTCGATTACTAATTGGCTTAATTTGATTAAGCCAATGAGTTAAGATTAAGTCTAATTGAATATGATTTAATTAGATTTAGTTTGGGCTTGATTGGATCAAATCCAATTGGTTTATTAGATAAGCCAAGTGCAAAGAAAAACTAGTCGTAGTTTAATTAAGACTTGGGTCAACCTAATTTTTAATTTGATTAAAAAATTAAATAAATTTAAATCTAATTTAATCTGATTAAATTAGATTTTTAGTTGGATTAAAATTTATTTTAATTGAGTTGATTTGATTTTGGTTTGATTTGATTTGAGAAACCAAATTGGAACAAGACATAAATTGAATCCTAGTAAGACTAGGATTCCACCTTGCGCCAATTTAGCCCCCACGCCCACTCTCTCTTATCCCATGCCCACTCTCTCTTATTTTGTACAACAAAACTTCTCTCTCAGGTCTTCACACACACCCAAAACTTTTCTCTCTTTCTCTCTTACATGGAAAGTAGTTGTGGATCAAGTCAAAGTAGGAATTAGTTTGGATTTCAAATTTTATGAGATAGAGTTTTAGGAAACCAAAACTCTTTCCTTATGGTACTGATTTTATCCAAATTTTTTTTAAGATTTTTGTAGCTTTTATGGAATATAATATGCACCCTTTGCTGATAGTCCATGCACAAAAAGAAAGAGGGGGCACCCAAGAGTTGGGCGCCCCTTGTCTTGCCATGTTTGGATAATCCTTGACTAGGTATTTGACTTAGACAAGGACTCTATCATATCTCTCTATTTAAAATAAATTTTTTCATGTAATTTTTATAAAAAATATAAAAAAGAAAGACCTTTGGGGCATGCAAAAATCAGAGAGAAAAAAGTTGGAGCATGGAGATACAATAGACACAAGGCTAGGTGTCTAGGTGAGAGCAAAGAGAAGAAGAAGAAGAGGGTCTTCTTCTAGGGTTGCTATGTTCACCTCTTCTCTTCCTCCATCTGTGAGTTTTCTGAGAGTGTCTCATATCTAAAACTCTTTCTTCTACTTCTCATCTTTGGAAGAGTCTAAATCAAGAAGAAGAAGGTATATGATTGACCATCGAAGAAGGATCAGTGCAGTACTAGCATACTATGCTGATTTCCTAGACCAGGACTTCTGATCGTGATTCATGGGCTTGTGTGGATGACTCCTAGAGACTGGATGTGTGTGTGGCTTACAACATCATTCTCAAGCCTGGATCAGCAAAGTTAGAATGTCTAACTTACAAGGTAATAGATCTGATCTATTATATTTTACATACATCAGATGTAGTATAGAAACATGTTGATATGATCAACATGTAGTTCTTGCTCTTTATATTTTTATTTTTGATTTAATGTCATGTAATAATCATGTAATAAGATCTTAAATCTAGAGATTCTCTAATTTTATAAGATAAATTTTAATTTATTTTAGTCTTTCACTGTCTGATCTTGAAAAAGTTTCAAGATCTAATCCTGAAATCCTAGATCAGGTTCCTTCAGTATATGATGAAACTGACTTGAAACTTGTGGGGTTCACTGACTCCAACTTTCAGTTAGACCATGACGATAGCAAGAGTATGTCGCATTATATTTTTATCCTAAATACTAGAGCAATCTACTGAAAAATTTCAAGCAGAATACTATGGCAGACTATGTTTGTGAAGCATAGCATATCACAGCATCCGATGCTGCGAAGAAAACTGTATAGTTGCGAAAGTTCATTGACGAGCTTGGAGTGGTACCCTTCGTTGATGGCCGTGCCTTGTTATACTATGACAATACTGGAGCCATTGCTCAAACCAAGGAGTCGATATCGCATCAGCGCACCAAACATATTCTGCATCATTATCACCTTATCTAAGAGATCATGGATCGAGGTGACGTCAATCTTCAAAAGATTGATGGAAAGGAGAACCTGACCGACCCATTTACTAAAGCTCTCGAAATCAAAGAGTTCGATGATCATAAATCAAAGATGGGTATACGATACTGTATCGATTGGCTTTAGTCCAAGTGGGAGTTGTTAAGAAATGTGTCCCAAAACCAATCGTTAGACGATTGTGCTCATCTTGTAAATTGTATATCAATTTTTATTAATAAAAATTATTTGATATTTTAATTATAAATTGATCATCTTTAAACTCCTGTATTGTAATGAAGTTCTTAGAACTATTATTAATCGATAAAAGAGAATTTATCGTTAAGTCCTTAAAAATGTTCGCAACCAAACGATATGCTACTACTAGAATGATAGCGATATCAAGTGTAGATCATTGTGTGCCATATGAGTTAGTTATCCTATAAACCAAGGAGTATGGAGATACTATTATGACATGCAGATAGAATATAGGAGTACATTCACATTGAACGTGATCATGTGTCGAGCACTCTACTATCAAAAGTAGCTTGTAAAGGGTATGGATATAAGTGTCTCTCTGATCTAAGACTACCACAGTAACTTGTAAGAAACTCACTGTACTTTAGTATCAGACCATCTGAGTTTCTAATTTAGTATCGGAAGGATACAGGGTGCAGTCAAGTACTTATCAAGTCGGTGTGTCAGTCAAGATGGAATTGACCCCTCTAAATTGGTAGGAGATATGCATCAGTGTATTTTAAATTTAGTAAAACTTTGGCCAAGATAATCCATGAGATAGATTTGAAAGGTTGAAATATAATGTGGTCAACTTAATTAGGGTTGACAGTTAAACCTTAGGTCACTTTAAGCATTTGAATTAAAAGGATGAATTATACCGTAACCATACGCTAGTAGGTTCTAGAATGTTGCTTTGCAATACTTCAACCTATCCGGTCATCGGGTCATCATTGCTAGATGGTTACATCGATTGATATAAAAAGTTATTTCTATACTACTAGATTAGGTTCGAACCTATGGGATCACACGCATTAGAAGACTTGATCAGATCTGATGGCTGAAAGAGTCCAATTGGATTGTGACTCTGGTGAAGAGTCCTACTTGGAATAGGACTCTATGGGAGAGTCCCACTGGGACTGAGACTCTACCATTTATAAAAAAATAATTAATAATTAGATTATTAATTAATTTAATTTAATTGAAGAAATAGCTTTGGAATAAGTCTAACTGAATAAGATTCAGTTCAACTCAGATTGGGATTGATATGATCAAAATCGATTATAAGAGAAATTTGATCCTGATTCGATCAGGATTTGGACTCAGCTAATTTCCAATTAAGTTAAAAATTTGATGAGCTATTTATATTTTTAATTAAATTAGGTTCATTTCTATCGGTGATTTCAATCCAAATTTAATTTGGATTAGAATTAAATTAGAAATGAAGAGTCCAAGTCAAACTAGGACTCTATCCTTATCTTTTGCGCCACATCTGGATCCATGCCAATTTCTCCATGCCTAATTAAATTTGGATTGTGATTTTTGGCATCATGAGAGAGGATCTAATAAGGGGGTCAGTAATAGCTAATGAGTCATAATATTATCTCTTGTCTAATTCGAATGTGATCCGAATTAGAGATAAGATGCAAACTAAAAAAGATCTCATATATGGGATATTGTTGGGGTTAGATTATTTTTTTCTTATTTTTCTTGAGGAATCCTTTAGTATGTAAAACTCTATATTCCTTCTCCATATCTTAAGGATTTTTTTAAAATTTTTTGGGATGCCAAAAGGAGATTTTGGCATTGATTTATGGCACCCTTCCTTGGAAAGCCCTAATTCTTAGTCTATAAAAAGGGGTCCCCTCTCTTGGACATCCCATAATCAATTTTTTTACTAATTTTTTTATTTCAAGAGCCTCTTCTCCTCCTCCTCTCTTCCTCCTCCAGATCTTCTATCACTTTGGAGTATCCAAGGTGCTTGTAGAAGAAGGAAGAGATCAGCTATCGAAGTTGTTCGCAGACTAGTATCTCTGAGCCCCTGACTGTGCCAGTCTTCACATGGATTTTCTATAGAGGCCAGATGACTTTGTGTGGCTGTAAGTGACCTAGAGAACACCCTCTCCAACCATTAGACTAGAGGAGATCAAGATCAAAATTTATTTGGTAATGATCTCTAACTTGTTTTGATTCCTATGGTAAATCTAATAGTTAGATCTAGAATTTCAGCATCGATGAGATCGATGTGGTTTTTATTTTCAGATCTAAAATATATTTTTTTTATATCAAAGATCTTGATGTGGTAGTCTAAGATTAGATCTTATATATGTAATTAGGATTACATTATTTAATCTATTATTTTTACTGTATAAAATTTTAAAATTACATGTACTGCACTACCGCATATTTTCTTCACTCAGATGGATCCACTAAGGTCCAGACTTGGTTCGAGTGCATCGAGTCAATTTCTGACTTCATCTCATCCAACCATTTCTCAAAATTGATGTTAGACATCACCTCGTCAAAGGTATTAGGCCATCACCATGACTCCTATCTCCCATAAGGAATATTTTCTTTACTTCTTCCGTAAGCATACCCATGTACCTTTCAGGAGGTTGGAAGATCCTACTAGATCAATGAGATGGTTGAGGAACATCTACTACTAACTCATGGATAATGGCTTCCTAAGGATCTATAGCTCTTGGCTCTTTAGAGACCTTCTCTTTGAGGTTAACTAACCTCCCACTACTACCATCTTGGATAAACTGTTTTTCAAAGAATATGACGTTCCGACTCATAATCACATTGTGGTCCCGTGAAAAGTAGAAGTAATATCTTATGAATCTTTAGGATACTTTATAAAGCGAGCTATAATAGATCTATCCTCTAACTTATCCACCATCTGTCTCTTGACATAGATCGAACATCTTCAAATCTTAAAATAACCTAAACTCGGCTTCTTACCGAATCATATCTCATATGGTGTGGTAGGAACAGACTTTGATGGAACCCTATTCAACATGTGAATTACGGTTAACAAGACATGTCTCCAAAGATATAAGAATAGATCAATGAAGCTCATCATGGACCTGACCATATCCAATAAGGTCCTATTCCTTCTTTCGGATATCCCATTGAGCTGAGGTATTTCAGGAGGAGTCCATTGAGAGCCTGTGCCATTATCCTTAAAATATTTCAGAAATTTCTAACTAAAGTATTCACCTCCTTGATCAGATCGAAGAACCTTAACGGGTTTGCCTGTTTATTTTTCTACTTCATGAATGAATTCTTTGAACCTTTGAAAGGGCTCAGACTTATGTTTCATCAGATACACATATCTGTACCTAGACAAATCATCGGTAAAGATAATGAAGTAGGTATAACCACCCCTGGTCTGCCCATCAAATAGCCCACACACATCGATATGTACCAGGGCAAGTAACTCAGTGGCCCTCTCCCCATATCCTACAAAGGGTAACTTGGCCATTTTTTCTCGAAGGCAAGAATCGCAAGCTGGATATGACTTTGGGTTAAGAGAGCCAAGGATCCTATCTTTTTCCAGTTTGTTTATCCTGTTCTTTCCAATATAGCCTAGTCTATGGTGCCACAAATACTTCTGATTAATTTCATCTTTGGATCTTTTTTGGCCTACGGCACTCACTATTTGCTCATTTAGGTTTACATTCGCATCAACATGTAGGTGATAAAGACTGTCAATTAAAAGACCTCGTGCAATCAATTTATTTTATAAATAAATAGAATAAAAATCTTTATTGAAATAAATTTCAAAAACTTTTTGTACTAGCACAGACATGAAAATCAAATTCTGACTAGCTACAGGAACATAATAACAGTCCCTTAAATCTAATCTAACACTAGATGGTAATCAAAGAGGGTAAGTGCCAATTGTCTTTGCAGCAACTTTTTCTCCATTGCCGACTTGAAGGATCATGTCATATTTCCTCAACCTCCTACTTTTTATCAGACCCTACATTGAGGTAGATATATGAACACTCGAGCTAAAGTCTAATATCCAACTAAAAGTAGAAGAAACCATAAGGTTAGATTTAATTATGAGCATACTTTCAAAAGATTTATCATCCTTTTTGGTCTTTAGGCTCTCCAAGTATTTTAGACAATTTCTCCTCTAGTGGCCTTCAGCATGATAGTGGAAATACTTTTCCTTTACCTTAGCTACCTTTGGACCATCCTTTTTTAGCTTGCTCTCTTTCTTCTACTTCTTCGTGGATTTAACCTTCTTCTTTTCAGTAGACTTTCTCTTGGAAGAAGAAGTCTACTCCACAATGAGAACAGTACTCCTTGAACTCTTTAAGGTACCCTCTGTAGTGACCAACATGTTGATGAATTCAAAAATAGTGCAGTCAAATTTGTTCACATAAAAATTAATAATGAATTGACTATATGAATTAGTAAAGGATTGAAGGATCAGATCCATCTACAATTCTTTTTGCATATCCAGCCTGAGCTTTCCAATCTCCTCAATGACCTTGATCACTATCATACAGTGCTCATGAACGGACTGCCCTTCATGCATCTTTAGATTGATGAGTCTCTTGGGTACTTCAAAGTGCATAGTACGGCTCTACTCACCATACAACTCTTGTAGGTATGTGATCATAGCCCGAGCAATGGGCATATACTTGTGCTAGCTTTGCAACTCATTTGACATGGACGCCAGTATATAGAACTTGATCCGACTGTGTTCATCTATCCACTTCTCAAAAATAGCTCTCTATTCAGTAGTAGGACGGTTTGGTTGCACTACGGGATCCTGATCAAGAACATGGCTTAACTTTTCTAAGGTCAAGACAATCCTGAGATTTTTGAGTTAGTCTTTGAAATTATTACTGGTCAAACGATTAGTTTCAAAGATGTGAGCTAGAGGATTTGAGGCTGACATGATGGTTTAACTGCAAGAGTAGAGATTCAAGTTAGACTTTTGTACTTAATGTATATATTTGCTTCTAGGAACTTTAAGATACAAATAATGACTCCCATTAATTTATTAGATCCCTCTACTCTTTGAGAAGGAAACAAAAATTCTAACACGATAAAGAATTCCTAGTGGATGCTACAGTCCCATCGATGACATGTATCTCACCTAACAGTTATTGGTAACATGCATACAAATACATAGGTAACTCTTTGTCCAAATACTTCTCTAAGTATATTACAGCGACTTGGTCTCTAAGTTATGTGGGCTCACTTAACAGTTATTGCCCACGCTTCTTAGTTAAGCCTGACCTACCGTTCACAAGCAAGTGCAAGACCGTCAATGGATCCATCACCTAACAGTTATTAGGCCTAACCCCATCCTTATCCTGGAGCAACTCTTTGCTAATAGAGTGGTTGCATATTTTCGATGCAACGGAACTACTATAATTAGTCGAGAATAATCAATGCCGGTACCACACCCGCACATTTACAATGGTGGAACACCTATGGGCTTAATATTTATGGAGAGGTTTAGGTTTAGATCTCATCTAATCAGTCATCATATGACTAATCTAACAGGCATGGGCTAAACCAAACTGCTAAGCAACCTAATTCAAGATCCAATTTTTCAAATTGGCTAGGTAAGTAGAGATCGATGGGGGTCCCTCCATTGCCTTCCTTAGACACTAATAAATTGGTTAGGTTGGCTAACAAAACTAATTAAATAACCATATCTTATTAACTTATGTTAGACACCAATAGATCGATTGATTAGAATTGGTTAGCTCAAGTGAATCAGGCTCAAACCAATGGGCCAAATTAGATCCTTAGATTAATCGATTCTACATATGGGATTCAATCAATTTGATCAACAATAATTGTATAATCATTAACTTAATTGATTTGATCCTAATCAATACTTGACTCAATTTGACCAATTACTTAAACAAATTAGACCCATATGACTCAAATCAAAAATCTTAAATGCAATCCTATTACATGACCTAATTAATAATTTTTTCATGACCAAAATTTTCATGCACAAACATAAATTTTAAATTCTAAAATCATATTTCAGATCTAAATTTTTTGTATAAAAATAAATTTTAAAATATAAAAATAATTTTTAAGTTTTAACACACAAACATATATCATATATATGCATGTAAAATCAGATCTAAATAAAATTTTAGATCTAAGCATGATGTCATATATCTCATATACTAATCATGGATCAGATTAAAAATAAATTTATGATTTAAATATGCAAACATATAACATATATATGGATCAAAATTTAGATTATATAAAAATTTTAGATTTTATGCATGCATCTATGTATCACATGAACATGAACTAGAACTCTTTCTAGATCAAAATTCAGATCTATGCATGTAATAATATATCAACTATATATTCTAAAATTAAATTTAAAATTAAATTTTAAATTTAAAGATCTATCTATACATCTCATGTATCAAAGAAAAATTTTATTTTAAAATTTTTTTAAAAATATATATATCAAAATTCAGCATATGAAAATTCGTGGCTCTGGTACTACTGTTATAATTCAAGGTTTGGGGCATGTATGTGTGTTTCAAAACTTTATTTTTTAAACACCACTATAGAATATCAGATTAAAATACTTTTAATCTGAATCATGCATGCATAAAAATATAAAATTATAAGGATCTAGTTCATGTGCTGAAATTGACATATGCTAAAATCATAAGGATCTCTTTTCTTGATCTTCTTCTTCTCCTCTTCTCTAGACTTTCTCCTTGCTTTGTGCTGCTATAAAATATCAGAAACCAGCAAATAGATGGGACACCCAATAGCTTGGACGTGATGGACTTGGGATGTCCCAAGTAAGGGGGTGTGTGGGACGCCCAAGGGAGAAGGAGAAGGGAGAGGAAGAGAGGGCGTGGGGACTTTTTCTAGATGTGAGAGGCTACTGATTTTGATACTCTAGGGATATTAGGGGAGGTTACTTTAAATAGGTATAAGGATTAAATCCTATTGAAGCATATAATACAAGTCCTACTTGCATTAGATTTTCTATTAACTTAAGTTATCCAACTTACTTTAGGAGACCTTTCAGGCACCAATAATTGGAGCCCTTGCATCCATAATTAGACACCCCAAAATATACCCAAGAGACATCCCATAGGAGAACTAAAGACCTTCTAATCAATGGATACGCCCAACTTGATCAAATCAAGATGGTGCCCAAGCATAACTATCAAGAAAATTAATTAGGGACTTGCACCCTTAATTTATATGATCCATAACCTTAGACACCCAATAATTGAAGTCTTATGAATCTTATTCATGTAAGTTATTAGTAGATAATTAAGTTATAATTATCATATTAAATAAGTAATCCCAATGAAAAGAGGAATTAGGTCCAACCATGTGCTAGCAAGGTTACCAAGAACCCAATAGATTTCTCTAAATCTAATTGACACTTCATAAGCTCAATTACTTATTCTAAGCCTAATTTCTTTATTATGTGATCTCATAGGTTCAATTCTATCTAGTAATGAGATATACAATGATCTCTATCATCGTATCATTGAAACTCTTTTTAATGGGTCATAATAATTTCACTCTAACTCAGCAAGGATTATCGATTCAGAATAATCTTAGTGAGCTCTCATAATCTATTAGTGACACCTAGCAGAATATAGAAACAACCCAGTTGAACTGAAATGAATCTTTAGGTATAGTTAACATATGATTCAGTTTCTCTATCATGTGTCCTGACTAGAGGGCAGGTCATGGATAAATCGTCAAACCTCAACATCAGTCATATAATAGATTTGATTAGCTCAAGTCTAGTTGTTACTTTTATGAAAACTCTTTTCCATCAATCACACTACTATGACCACAGACTCTTGAACTTAATCTTTCAAATCTTAAAGGACTATTCCTCTTTATCAAGATCGATAGATCTTATCTTGATGCATACCCTACCCCTACAGTGGATCAACTATCGCCAATATCCACTACAAGGGCTCATTGAGCCCAATTTTTATGTGTCAATCAAACTCCTGCAGCCTCATTACGAGTAGCAGTACTATCTCAAGTCAAAAGATCAGTCACACAACTGCAACATCGAGACAACCACAGATGATTAAATAGAAATCCAAGTGATCTCTTGTATGGTCACACTCAATACTAGTTATTCTCTAACAACTACCCACACATCACTCTGTGTCTCTACATAGTAGACTAGAGACTTATCTATCTCGAAGGAAGTGATTTGTGTGCTAGTCTATCCAGATCTATCATCATCCTCGTAATGATCCTATGACTGAGAGTATTTAAGAATTAAATACGTATCTCTAATTCTCAACACCTTGAGAATATGTATCAAAACTAATTTCATAGATGATTCAAGGATATATCACACTTGAACGAAAAATAAATTTGCTTTTTAATTGATCAAATCAATGTATTAAGTATAAAATTATGTCTTAGAGATATTATAATGTATCAACTGTTGAAAAATATATCTCAAAACCAATCGTCAGCCTGTTGACGGTTGTGCTATTTAATATAATTGTATATAACTTAATTAATAAAATATTTATTTAATATTTTTTATTATAAGCTTGTACATCTTCTATATCAAATTTCTGTGTTATAATGAAAGTCCTTAAGACTTATTTTAAATAAATAAAGAAGGATTTATCATTTAATCCTTAAATAAGTTTGCGACTAAATGATATGCTATTACTAGGATGATAGATATATCAAATGTAGGTTGTTATGTGTCATATATCATTGGTCGTCTTCTTAATCAAGGAGTATGAAGATGTTGGTATATTATACAGGTGAAATGTAGGAGTACATTTCACTGAATGTGACCAACTTTGGAGCATTCTGCTGTCAAGAGTCAATCCAAAGGGATATGAGTGTAAGTGTTCCTTCGATCTAAGATCACCATGATGACTTGCAAGTAACTCATTATGCTTTAGTGTCAGACTATCTAAATTTTTAATTCAGGATCGGAAGGTTTCTGGATATAGTCAAGTACTTGAGAAGTCAGTGTGTGAGTCAAAATAGAATTGACCACTCCAAGAGATTGGAGAGAATGCTTTATGTTTCAATTTAGTAAGACCTTGACCAGGGCAATTCTTGTGAGGAGTTATAGAATTTATTAAGTTGAGACACATAATGGATGTACTATTAAGAGTTGACAGTTTAAACTCTAAGTCGTCCAAGCATCAAGGGTCAAAGGGATGAATTATATGGTAACTATATCCAAATAGGTTCTTGAGTATTATTTTGCATACATTCGACCTATTCGGATGTCAGGCACCATTGCTAGATAGTTACTTTGATTGGTATAGGAATCTGTTCCTGTGCTACCGGCTTAGGTTTGAATCTATAGGGTCACACACATTAGAAGTTTCTCTCTGATCATATGGCTAATTTGAAGAGTCCCACTAGACTTGGACTCTATCATTAATGAAGGATTAATTAGTGATTAGATCACTAATTAGCTCAATTTAATTAAGCATTAAAATTTGAATCAAGTTTGATTGAATTGGATTCAATCAGATCAAGTCTGACTAGGTTATGAGATGACCTAATCGGTAAGGAAGAAATGATCCAGATTTGATCGGATCAATGGCTTAATTAATTTATTAATTTGATCAAATTTAATTAAAATTATAGAAATTTAATTAAATTAGATTCATCATATTTTATTTGGATCTAATTGGATTGAGTTTGAAAGAAATTCAATTGGTTAAACCCTAGAGTCCCAAATGAGTGGGACTTTTTCCCTTGCACCACCCAAATTGTCTTACACCTTTTCTCAATGTATAAAATCAATTTGTGTATGAGAAAATCAAAAAATTATCCTTCTTTTGTCACTAATTAAGGATAGAAATTGGTTGGTTTTGATTTGAATTCAAAATAGTTTGAATTTCAACTTAAAATCTTATCCATATCCTTCCACATGTTGGCTGTTTTCGAAGGGGCTCATTGTGTGTGAGAAAAGGAAGTCTTTCTGATAGTTTTTCATATCTAATTTTTTTTGATAAGTCTCTATTTAAGTCAGATATGGGTGAAAAAATGTTGGAGTCAAATTGAGAATCAAAATAATTTAAATTGCAACAAACTCCAGCCTTTATCTTATCTTATCTGGTTTGTGTGACAACCATAAAAAGGTCATAATTTTGTGCACCAAATAAAGAGAGCTTTTCACCATGAGATACTAGAGAGAAAGAGGATAAAAAATGCTTCTTTGGGGTGTGAGGTTTGGGTGGGTTTCCTTCTTTCTTGGCATGAACAAAAGAGGAGACCGATCTCCTCTCGGGTGAGTGACCTAGAACTATTCTAGGATTTTGGATGAGAGAAAAATTAAAGAGAAGAGAGTCTTCATCAAATTTTTCTCCATCACCTAGTATGTCTTCTAATCCTTCTTTGATATCAAAAAGATCTGAGGTGATAGAAGGAAGAGATCAAATCAGATCTGCCATTAGAAATCGACTGTGCAAGCTAGTACTCCCATGGAGGGCTAATTGGTCCGAGGACTTCGTATGGACCATTCGTAGAAGCCGGACGCTTGTGCGGCTGCAAACGAGTAGAGAGAACTTTCAAATCTATATTCTTAATTATGAAGATCGACTATCCATGCTTAGATATTGAGTTTGGAAATCTAGAAGTGGTGGACTAGATCTATCACTAATTGCTGTTCTTGTTCAAACGCTTGTAATATTAGATTCAGATTTTTATGCATATAAATTTATGTTATAAATCTATTTATAGAAGTTTTAAGATTAAATTTTATACATATATTTATAGATTAAATAGTTTAATCTAATATTCTTTCATTAAAAATTTTAAAATCCATGCATGAAACTCCTGCATGATCCAACAATGGTATCAGAGTCAGGTTGTTTATAACATGAATTTATTCTTGCATATAATCTGATTTTAATTATTTAGATTAGATCTAAATAATTAATTTAACATCTAAGTAATGTAGTAATTTGATTGGACAGATCCTCATAACCGTCCGGTTATAGGAGAAATCAGGATATCATAACTCTATTTGCCCATTCGATGGGATCTCCTATGACGTGTAGGAGTATTGTGCAGTCCTTTTCATGATGATGAATAATAAAAAAAAAGTAAAATTTTATTTTAGATCTAAAATAATATATATTAGATTTAAAATTAATATTTTGATCATTAGATGATTGATTGTGAAAATATTTTATAAAATTAAAAAAAAATTTTAAACATCGAATCCGAACCCATGTTAGCCCAAAACTTAATTAAGAATTAAGCGATATAGATTTGAGAATCAAAGATCTAAGGTATTAATTTCATAATTTATGGGTAAATGGGTTAGCTCGAGTCAAGTTCATTTAACTAGGTTAGACCTAGGATTAGAAATCATTGAGAATGGACCATGTTAGTAATTGATCAAATCTAATTAAAAGTTAATTCTGATTGGATCAATTTCTTCTCTTGATCAATTTTAATAGTTGTAGTTGGTCAAGTCTATGTCTTTGATTAGATCAATATAGACTTTGATCATGGCTCCTTGGTTGAACACAAGTCTATAAGTTGATCAATTGAAAATGACAAACCAGTTGGTATCTAATGTAAGTATGGCAGCTGTTGCCCAGCTATGCAACCCAAGAGGGGGGGGGGGTGAATTGGATTTCTAAAAATTTTAAGCTTAACTTATGACTTATAAGAAATATTTGACAAAGCTAAATAGATAGAGTGAGTAGAATTAATTCAAGGCTAATAGCAAGAGCAAGAATGCAAGAGAATAATGAAGAGATAAAGAAGAGCAATTAGACACACACCAAACAAAAGGATTTATAGTGGTTCGGTGCCAACCTTGCACCTACATCCACTCCCCAAGCTCCTACTTAGGAATTTCAATCCACTAATCTTGTATTCAACCCGAATACAAACGTCGGAAACTCCGACTCTAGCTATTCCAAGCTAGTCCACTTATTTTTCGGGTACAAGCAAACCCAATACACTCTGATTCTAGGTTCGGATCAACCTTTTCTTATTTTGGAACCCCTCCAAAACAAAACCAATCACTCAAACTGAGTATAACAATTTACAGCACAATTAAGCACAAAGAAAAGCTCCTTCAATGAGCGAATATAACTTTAAATACACTTTACTTAAGAGAAGAAGACCCTTTTTGGATTTTCTTAAGGTGGATGGAGACTTGAATGTGCACTTGAGGAGTTGGTGAGCTTGGATTAAAGGCTTCTTGAAAGCTTTGAATGAGCTCTTGCTTAGGGCTGAAATGTTGGCTTGAAATTCCTTTTTCAAAATCTCTCTCTTTGAATCCTCTCTTTTTCTTCTTCTTTTCTTCTTGTTGATTTCCACCTTTTTGTCCCTTTTATAGCTTTAAGAAATAGAAGAAATTATTTTAGACTGAAAAAGAGCCGTTAGACTGCATTAAATGAGCATTAAAAGCATTTAAAATAGGTAAAAAACTAACCGTTGTGAAAAAATCTCATCACAGGGGTCGACTCATGAGTCGACTCATGCCTGGGGGTCGACTCATAGGTCGACCTCTGTGGAAAATTGTCACAAAAGTGAACGGGATCCATGGTTCTGTAAAACTGGCAAAAAAAACCACAGAGGTCGACTCATGAGTCGACTCATGCCTTGGGGGTCGACTCATGGGTCGACTCACAGGTTTTACCAAGTCTGTGCCGGCCAGGAAAATCAGCGTGCCAGTCATCTCATGTGCCATGAGTCGACTCATGGGTCGACTCATGATTTTCAATCATGCATATCTTTCAAAATACAAGTCCAAAATTAATAAAATTTTCACCATTGGATCACAAATCTTTTGTTCTATCATTTGATACTATCAAATCAGGGTTTTGGTAAAATTATAATTTTGCCCCTGAAGAGCAATAAGTCTTTTTCATGTGAAAATCATTGGTACCCCTTCAACTGCTTTGTAATCATCAAAATCAATCTAAGGAGCAACAATCTCCCCTATTTTGATGATGACAAAACACTTGAACAAAAGCATCTATGTGAATCAATGATCATGAATTTCAAAGGAATGAAATGCGTTATAGGTAGTTTGAAGATAAATAGGAAATTTACTACCAACTTGAAAATTACTTATAAGTGCATTTACTTGAAAAGAAGATTGATTCTTTTGGCATGTGATACATGTACCCATTTGCATAAGTAATTTGCCTATTGCTTAATGATTTGAAAATTTGCTCATTTGATTATGTGATTTTGGTATCAGAGTAGAAAATTTATTTTTGTTATCAGAGCAAGGCAGAATTTATCTTATGATTTGAGAATTGCGTGTTTGAAAAAATCTCATTTGCTCATTTGCTTGTTTTTCAAATTTCTTAGCATCTTGAAAATTTGCTCATTCTCATTTGATTATTTAGTTTTAGTATCAGAGCAAGTTGCATCTTGAAAATTTGCTCATTCTCATTTGATTATTTGGTTTTAGTATCAGAGCAAGTTTAACAATTAAGTGTATCAATGCATGTCTAAGAATTAATTGTAAAGTATATCAGAGCATGTCAAATTTTAAGATATATCAGAGCATGTCTAATTTTAAAGCATATCAGAGCATGTCTAAGAAGTAATTTTAAAGGTTGCTCATTTGCTTTGTGCTTAGCAATTCATTCATTTTGTTAGCAATCTTATTTTTGATATTTTAATTTCTCTCAATTCACTCATTTTATTTTAAGTCTTTTATTTATCTTTCTTTTGATACTTTTGCTTAGCAATTCACTCATTATATTTTTAAGTCATTTAATAATCTTGCTTTTGATACTTTTCTTTAATTTCTCCCCCTTTTTGACATCATCAAACATTGTTAACTCTCCCTCTTTTTTTTGAATACATTTTCTCTTTAGTGTTTCTTCAAACTTCTTGTGCTTATCATTAATGTTTGCTCCCCCTGAATACAGTAATCATAAAACAAAATATGCCATTGAGTACCATAGATATGAATTAGCAACAAAGAGAAGATATATAATCAAGAGATGATTGATACCATTACAAAGAGTAGATATACAATTAAAAGATGATTAAAACCATAGTTGTTTCAATACATATTTCATAATATAAAAGTCAACTAGTTAACATTATTACATGGCCCAAATGATAGATCCTAGAAAGAACAACAGACATGACTAATAACAAGGATCTAGTAGAACACATGACTCTATGGATCAGAATTAGATGTATCAGAGATGGGGTGGGGAGATGATGGATCATGACCAAGAGCTCATCCTCTACCCCGTCTGCCTCTGCCACGAGTGGAGGTGCTGGCACGAGTAGGTGGACGAGATGATCCTGAAGGCTGAGAGCGTTCAGAGGTCAAAGACTAGACTGCAAGAGAGAGCCTGATGGAATCAAGAACGTTCAGAGCTCTCGAAACAGACTGAAGCAGTGTAGTGAACTGTGTAGAAGCATGCTCACTAGAGCCTCTGATCTCTCTCCTCAAGAAATCAAAACCACCCTCCAATACACCTCTGAGTCTACCAGCCTCCGCAGTTAGGTCTGTGACCTCAATAGTGCACTCCTGTGGCTGAGGATGGGCCAAAGCTAAGACTTGCCCCTACAAGTCAAGTACTCTCCCAGTCAGTCTCAAAATGCAATCCTCGAGCTGCTGAATCCGAATAGACTGATCTGAGATCATCTGAAATACAGTGGAGATATGGGGGATCAAGGTCTGATCAGATGTATCTAATGATGTGGATCCCGATGCAAATGTAGAAGTGCTCCACTGACGAGAAAGCAAGGAAGCCACATGCTGAGAAATCTACTCAATCTGATCATCAGCCAATCTATACTCTGAGGGAGGTGCTCTGCTGTCTGGCTGCTGAACTGGTGTGTGCCTCCTGGTGGACTCTGAAGGGCCAGCCTCTGGATCTGAAACAAACTGGATGTTTGGAGATGCTGCCCTGAAGTCATGGAGAGGTGATGAGAGACCTTCTTCCTCAGCTCTGTCCTCAGCTCTCTCTTCAGCTCTTTCTTCTGTACCCTTGATCCAACCACCATCAATTCTAGTGAATCCCATGCGGTGCAGAGTGTGTTGGTTGATGGTGTCTGCGTGAGAAAGCTTAGCAGATGCCTCCCCCTCAAAACTGACTCCAAACCTCCTGAAAACTAGTGTGAGGGCCATACCAAAAGGCAGATGTGCCTTGGATCTATTCAGTGTTTCTCTCATGGCCTCAATCATTAAAGCAGGGAGGTTTAAGGGGGTTTGAGTGATCACATGAAATATTATACAAATGTCTCGACCAGAAAGGAGGTCATGCCTACCACTCCTCGGAAAGAAAAGCTTTGTCACTAATTGATGTAGAATTCTCATTTCAATTGACAAGATTTTGGCTTCTAATTTATTTAGACTTCCCAAGTAGGTTCCTCCTAAAATTACATTGATCCCCTCTTCCTTCACTGGGAGTTTCATGTATGAATATCCCTCATAGGGCAAATGTAGAATCTCTCCCAAAATAATAGGATCTAAGCAGATATCAATTCCCTTAACAGTAGAAGTTACTGTTCCATTGCCATAGTGCAGATTTAGATAAAACTCTCTAACCAAGTCTACATATGTAACTTCCTTGAGAGAACAGTAAAATCTCCAACCTTGGTTTTTGATCTTTGTTCCAAAGGAGAAACCTTCTTTTTCAAAGAATCTAAAATCCACATTCTTGCCGGTTTCTACCTTTCTGTCAGAGAGAGGGATTTTGCTAGGGCTAAGGGGAGACTGAGAGGGACCTGGTGCAGATGCTGACACCGGAATGGGAGCAGAGGAGGTCTGAAAAGCTTGCCTTTTTCTGCGGACGCCTTCTTCCAGCGCACGACTGATTTTCTTCTTTGAGGGAGTTTCATCTTTGGGGCCATTCTCACCACAAGAGCAGGCAGGGAGACTCGGAAGATCAAATGGGTGAGGAGAAGGAAGGTTACTAGAGGATGGAAAGAGATTTTGGCGGAGAGAAATGATGATTTTGAGAAGAATGGTGGAAGCTAGGGCATGCTCCAACCGCTTCAATCAAGGGAGAAAGATGCGAGAAGCTCCTTTCCCAAGGGGTGATTTGAGGTGGAGATGTGAAGGGAGAATGATCTTTGGGCTAAATCCTTGGTTTTGGAGAGAACGAAGATGAGGATGACGAGTCTTGGAGGGAGGAAGACGAAGAAGAAGAGGGGGTCAGCTCATGAACAGGCTTTAAGTTAAAAAGAAAAGAGCCCGCGGGAAGTTTGCCAAGAATTTCAAGTATGCCATTGGGTCGACCCTAGGGGGTCGACTCATGAATCACAAAAATTCAGAAAAAATATGAATAAATTCCAAAAAAATTTAAAATTTTGGGAGAAGAAATTTTGGTCAATGATAAGTTGTGAGAATGATAATCTTGAGCTTTTAGGTCTAAGAGAGATGATGAAAATTGAGCTCAAAGAAATTTTGACATCGATTTCTTGAAATTGGAGAAATATTTAGGCAAAAGGATCAAGAATTCCTAGATTTCTCCTAATTTCACAGAATCTATCCTCACTAAGGGCCTTTGTAAAGATATCAGCTAATTGATTTTCAGTGCAAACATATTCAAGAATTATATTTTTGTTTTGAACATGTTCTCTTATAAAATGATGTCTTATTTCAATATGTTTAGACCTTGAATGTTGAATTGGATTTTTAGTTAGATTTATGACGCTAGTGTTGTCACATCTTATGGGTGTTTCATTAAGTTTGATACCAAAATCTTCGAGTTGTTGCTTAATCTACAAAATTTGAGCACAACAACTTTCGGCTGCAATGTATTCGGCCTCAGCCGTAGACAGTGCTACCGAATTTTGTTTCTTGCTAAACCAGGAGATTAGGTTAACTCCAAGAAATTGGCAAGTTTCACTAGTGCTTTTTCTGTCTAATCTACATCTAGCAAAATCAGCATCTGAATATCCTAATAAATCAATTAGTGAGTCCTTAGAGTACCATAATCCTAGAGTTTGAGTACCATTTAAATATCTAAGGATTCTTTTAACAGCATTCAAGTGAGATTCTTTAGGATTAGATTGAAATCTAGCACATAAACAAACACTAAACATGATATCAGGCCTACTTGCAGTTAAATATAATAGAGAGCCAATCATACCTCTATAGTATTTTAAGTCTACGCATTTACCTTCTTCATCCTTGTCAAGCTTACATGAGGGGCTCATGGGTGTGCCAATTGGTTTGGAGTTCTCCATTCCAAATTTTTTGAGTAATTCCTTGGTATACTTGCTTTGGATGATGGAGATTCCTTCCTTTGTTTGTTTGATTTGGAGTCCGAGGAAGAAAGTAAGTTCTCCCATCATGCTCATCTCGAACTCCCCCTACATGAGCTTAGCAAAGTCTTGACAAAGAGATTCATTAGTAGACCCAAAAATTATGTCATCAACATAAATTTGTATAACTAACATATCATTTTGATTTCTTTTAATAAAGAGGGTTGTGTCTACATTACCTCTTGAAAAACCATTATTTAGTAAGAATTTGCTTAGCCTATCATACCAAGCCCTAGGTGCTTGTTTTAATCCATATAGAGCTTTATTTAATTAAAAAATATGATTAGGAAAAGCATGATTTTTAAATCCAGGGGATTGTTCTACATAGACTCCTTCAGCAATATATCCATTCAAAAATGCACTTTTGACATCTATTTGAAATAATTTAAATTTTATAAAGCAAGCATATGCAAGTAGAAGTCTAATGGCCTCTAATCTAGCAACAGGTGCAAAGGTCTCATCAAAATCAATTCTTTCTTCTTGATTATAATCTTTAGCAACCAGTCTTGCTTTATTTCTTATTACATTTCCATGTTCATCTAATTTGTTCCTAAAGACCCATTTTGTGCCAATTATTGAATAATTTTTAGGTCTTGATACTAAAGTCCATACATTATTTCTTTCAAATTGATTAAGTTCCTCTTGCATTGCATTAATCCAATTATAATCATTTTCAGCTTCTTCAATAGTTTTTGGTTCAAGATGAGATACAAAAGCACAATGATTAAATACTTCTCTAAGTGAAGAATGAGTTTTTACCTCATGCATAGGATCACCAATAATTAGCTCCTTAGGGTGATTGTGAACATACCTCCATTCTTTGGGTAGGTCGTTTGTACCTTGAGGTTGTTCTTGATGTTCTTCACCTCCCTCATCCTGTTTGTCTTCATGTTCCTTATCCTCTTGAATTGTTGAATCTTTCAGAGTGATCTCCATCATTCCTTCTATAAGAGGATCTGCATCATCAACACCTTCATTCTTTCTTGAAGGAAGATCGTTAGATTCATCAAAGACAACATGTATGGACTCCTCTACTACTAAAATTCTTTTGTTAAAAACTCTAAAAGCTTTACTAGTGGAGGAGTAACCAAGAAAGATTGCTTCATCCGATTTTGCATCAAATTTTTCAAGTCTTTCTTTACCATTATTTAACACAAAACATCGACAACCAAAAATATAAAAATAAGCAATATTAGGTTTTCTTTCTTTCCAAAGCTCATAGGAGGTTTTCTTTAAAATTTGTCTAATCAAAGCACGATTTAAAATGTAACATGCTGTGTTGATTGCTTCCGCCCAAAAATATCTTGGAAGGTTGCTTTCACAAAGTATGGTACGGGCCATTTCTTCTAAGGTTCTATTTTTCCTTTCTACTACCCCATTTTGTTGGGGTGTCCTAAGAGCAGAGAAGTTATGGTCAATTTCCTTTTCATTACAAAAGTTTTCAAAGTCTTGATTTTCAAATTCAGTTCCATGATCACTTCGAATATTTTGAATTGAAAATCCTTTCTCATTAGTGACTTTTCGATAAAATTTAGTGAAAACATGAAAAGTTTCATCTTTGTGTGTTAAAAAGAAAACCCAAGTAAAACGAGAGTAATCATCTATAATTACAAAACCATATTATTTTTCTCCTAGACTAGTGGTTCTAGTAGGTCCAAATAAGTCCATATGCAAAAGCTCCAAAGGTCTAGAGGTTGAAACAATATTTTTGGATTTAAATGAAATTCTTGTTTGTTTACCCAGTTGGCATGCATCACAAATTCTATCCTTTTCAAAATTCAGTTTTGGCAAACCAAGAACTAATTCTTTCTTAATTAATTTTGAAAGAGAATGCATGCTAATGTGTGCAAGTCTGCAATGCCAAAGTCAACTAGTCTCATTAACTTTAGCATTCAAGGATACTAGGCATTGCATATTTATTTTGGCTAAATCATTTAAATCTACCATATAAATATTACCATGTCTATGTCCAATAAATTTAATGCCATCATTAATAGGACTAGTTACAATGCAAACAGACGATTCAAAAATAACTTTATATCCTTTATCACAAAATTGACTAATGCTTAGTAAATTATGCTTTAAACCATCAACTAACAAAATATTTTCAATGTATTTAGAGGGAGTGATACCAATGTTACCTATACCGATGATCTTTTCTTTGCCATTATCTCCAAAGGTGACCATCCCTCCATCCTTAGCATCAAGAGTGATTAATTGGGATTCATCACCAGTCATGTGTCTCGAGCATCCTCTATCAAGATATCATTTTCTATTTCCTCCTTGGGATGCTAGACACACCTGCAAGCAAAAGTCAAGTTTTTGTTTTAGGTACCCAAGCTTTCTTGGGTCCTGTTTGGTTAGTCATAATGGTTCCTTTTGGAACTCATATTTTCTTTACAGTTGAGTTTGCAGACTTGTTAGAGAAGCAAGTGTATGACTTATGTCCTACTCTACCACATTTGAAGTAAGTAATATTAGAAGACTTGTTACTTAAAGAGTTTACATAAATATTTTTTAAATATTTTTGTTTGTTCAAGGGGTTATAGCCAAGTCCAGCCTTATCATACACGGCTTTTTGATTATCAAGAATCATATTGAGTTTATTTGAACTCAAGGTGAACTTTTCTACTATTGGTTTTAGCTTGGCAATTTCATTCTTTAAGCTTTGATTTTCTTGAAGCAGGGTGGATTTTTCAATTGAAATATTTTCAGTTTGTTTCAATAAAGATTGATTTTTCAATTTTAGATCTTTGTTCTTCATCCCTAGTTTCTTTAATTCATCAACTAAATCATAGAATGCTTCATGTAATTCTTCAAATGTAAAGTCACTAGGAGTTTCAGAAATTACCTCATTTTCGTGTGCCATAAGGCACAGGTTGGCTTGTTCGGTTGAGTTTTTCTCATCGGAGCTTGAGTCATCACTCGCACTCTAAGTGGCCATCATGGCCTTCTTCTTGTACTTCTTGGGACCTTTCTTCAGTTGTGGACATTCGAATTTGAAGTATCCCAGCTTCTTGCATTCGTAGCAGATAAGGGGTTGGTCTTTCTCTTTTTCTTTGCTCTGTTCTCCTTTTGTGAATGGCCTCTTCCTCATCTCCTGTTTCTTTTTTCTCAAAAATTTCTTGAATCTTCGGGTAATGAGTGCCATCTCTTCATCCTGTTCTTCATCTTCAGTGTCATCTGTTTCTTCATCTGGTGGAGCTGTGGATTTGAGGGCAATGGTTCTTTTCTTTTTAACTTCTTCCTCTTGATGTTGCTTCATGCTCAGCTCATGAGTCATCAATGATCCTAGAAGCTCTTCCAAGGGTAGAATGTTCAAGTCCTTAGCTTCTTGGATGACAGTCACTTTGGCTTCCCAAGTTCTTGGTAGGGACCTGAGAATCTTTCTTACAAGCTCACTGTTAGTATAGGACTTACCAAGACTCTTTAAACCATTAATAATATCAGTAAAGTGAGTAAACATTCTGGTTATGGACTCATCATGCTCCATTTTAAACAATTCATATTTATGCACAAACATGTTGATTTTAGACTCCTTTACTTGATTGGTTCCCCATGAGTTACTTCTAACCTATCCCATATTTCTTTAGCAGATGAGCAAGTCAAAATATGATTAAATTCGTTTGCATCAAGAGCACAATAAAGAACATTCATTGCTTTAGCATTTAATTGGACCATCTTCTTATCAACCTCATCCCATTCTTTCTCAAGTTTGGTTGATTCCTCACCATCTATAATTTTAGTGGGTGTGTGAGGACCATTCACTATGATACTCCACATATCATAGTCGAGTGCTTGAATAAATATTTTCATCCGAGCTTTCCAATAGGTGTAATTAGACCCATTGAAAAGTGGAGGTCGGTTGGTGGATTGCCCCTCGGCTAGAGAAGTGCCGACATGAGTTGCCATAAATCTTTTGCTCTTTGATTGTTTAGATCAAAGAAGGGCTAGAGCACCGGGCTCTGATACCACTTGTTGCCCAGCTATGCAACCCAAGAGGGGGGGGTGAATTGAGTTTCTAAAAATTTTAAGCTTAACTTATAACTTATGAGAAATATTTGACAAAGCTAAATAGATAGAGTGAGTAGAATTAATTCAAGGCTAATAGCAAGAGCAAGAATGCAAGAGAATAATGAAGAGATAAAGAAGAGCAATTAGACACACACCAAACAAAAAGATTTATAGTGGTTCGGTGCCAACCTTGCACCTACATCCACTCCCCAAGCTCTTACTTGAGAATTTCAATCCACTAATCTTGTATTCAACCCGAATACAAACGTCGAAAACTCCGACTCTAGCTATTCCAAGCTAGTCCACTTATTTTTCGGGTACAAGCCAACCCAATACACTTCGACTCTAGGTTTGGATCAACCTTCCCTTATTTTGGAACCCCTCCAAATAAAACCAATCACTCAAACTGAGTATAACAATTTACAGCACAATTAAGCACAAAGAAAAGCTCCTTCAATGAGTGAATATAACTTTAAATACACTTTACTTAAGAGAAGAAGACCTTTTTGGATTTTCTTAAGGTGGATGGAGACTTGAATGTGCACTTGAGGAGTTGGTGAGCTTGGATTAAAGGCTCCTTGAAAGCTTTGAATGAGCTCTTGCTTAGGGCTGAAACGTTGGCTTGAAATCTCTTTTTCAAAATCTCTCTCTTTGAATCCTCTCTTTTTCTTCTTCTTTTCTTCTTATTGATTTCCACCTTTTTGTCCCTTTTATAGCTTTAAGAATAGAAAAAATCATTCTAGACTGAAAAGAGCCGTTAGACTGCATTAATGAGCATTAAAAGCATTTAAATGGGTAAAAAACTAGCCGTTGCAGAAAAAATCCCGTCACAGGGGTCGACTCATGAGTCGACTCATGTCTGGGGGTCGACTCATGGGTCGACCTCTGTGGAAAATCGTCACAGAAGTGAACGGGATCCATGGTTCTGTAAAACTGGCAAAAGACCCGCAGAGGTCGACTCATGAGTCGACTCATGCCTTGGGGGTCGACTCATGGGTCGACTCACAGGTTTTACCAAGTCTGTGCGGTCAGAAAAATCAGCGTGCCAGTCATCTCTTGTGCATGAGTCGACTCATGGGTCGACTCATGATTTTCAATCATGCATATCTTTCAAAATACAAGTCCAAAATTAATAAAATTTTTATCATTGGATCACAAATCTTTTGTTCTATCATTTGATACTATCAATCAGAGTTTTGATAAAATTACAATTTTGCCCCTGAAGTGCAATAAGTCTTTTTCAAGTAAAAATCATTGGTACCCCTTCAACTGCTTTGTAATCATCAAAATCAATCTAAGGAGCAACAATGGAGAGCAGGTGCCATTCTCAATGGTTTCTATCCATGGTGGTTGTTGCCGTAGATTTTCAGCTTGGGTTGGATTGGCTGGAGTTGAGTGGTGATCACAAGATCATGATGGTAGAACCTATAAAGTAAGTTTCTGACTGGAGTTGAATCTGATAGGGACATTCGATGCTCAAATTAAAAAATATAGAATAGATGGAAAGTAGTGTACGAGAGAGATTGCATACTTTGAGATCCCTTAGTTACCTCTACTTATAGATCGATGTGAGAGCCATAAGAGGGAAGAGTTGTTAGAGGCCACCCGACCGCTTGGACGTACTACAAGATTTCTGGCTTGATCTTCCAGGATTTGATGATTGTTGTTGTCTTATCCTCTTGTGGTCAGATGTTCCAATGGATGCATGATTTAAAAGGAGTACGTTGGTGTTCTCGATCAACCTTTAAGGATGTCAATCAAAGTAGATATCGACCGAAGCATGGGTCGGTAGCCGATGCTTGGATTGGCAGTTGATATCGGGCCGTCCATGATCGAGATTTGCCAATATTTAGCTCGGATAGCAGAGATTTTTACCTGTAATAGTGGTCATGATGTCAAGTCTGGAGGTTATCCTATATCTCGAGGGTGGTAGTTATCGATCTTTATAGTATACACCGAAGGGAGACCATTAGGCCTATGGGTGCTATGTGGATTTGGAGGGCTGGCACGAACCTAAGAGTGAGTTTATTTTTGTGGAAGGGTTGCTTGAGATCACCTTCTCACGGACCAATTTTGAGAAATAGAGATATAGATCCCTTGTTCACATGTCCATCTTATAGATTGGGGGATGAAATTTGGAGCATGTCCTATTCTTATGCCCAAGACCTGAGCAGTTTGACAACTAGTTGAACCCCTTTTGCTAATTACCAAGTTAGAGGTACTGGTTTTAGTCTTTTCTTGGAGTTTTGAGATGGAGCGTGAGTTGAGGTTATCAACTAATAAGCATTCGAGTTGCATATATCCCTTATTATATCT